>NC_056729.1:530974145-531002776 GCF_019279795.1 Protopterus annectens | reverse complement strand
ACTTTGGGCCCGGTATCGTGTTGACTCTACCTTATGGCGCGCCATACATACGGTCATGGTTTGTACATCGTCCTTTGCATCTCCAGTTGGCTATGGCCCTGTGGTACATTCTGGGACATTTCTGCTTTGCATCGTTTACGTCGCCACGCATAGCCACTGAGGAGATGTCAGTACTACTTTGTGGGTACTGCTGTACATACTCCTATGGTTCCTGTACTGTATGCCTCGCGTGTTATTACACTCCGCCTGTGACATGTCACCTACATACACATTTTACAGTGGCACACACATTACACACACACAGCGGAACACCGACAACCTCACCTCACACATACACATATTGTCGCCATGGCTCTCAACCTTCTATTTCCAAAATGAGGAACACACACATTAGTAATGTGGAACAAATGGGCATAATGTGGAACACATAGTAATGGCATAGTAACAACTTCAGCTAAGTAGGTCATAGGATGATTAAAATATGCTGATTTACTTACAGTGAAGAACCTTTAATGAATTACTATGATTAATTTCTATTTACCAGGATGTCATTTAAATACATTCCTAACAATGGATGTTTGACAGACATTTTCAATGTGGAACTTTGAGGAACTGTGAGGAACATGAACTGTTTTACACCCCAAATGAGGTTCCTCATAATGGCGTACACTTCACTGGTATGCTTGCCGCGCACCGACGGTTGAACACAATACCTCGTTGGCGCATCGCCGGCGGCGTGTATCTCCGCACTCATATCCTATGGATATGACCGCACATATCCCGTTACTGTACCGTGGACTGGTGATCATCCGACAGCGGATATGTATGGATGCAGGTTGACATTTCCATGGCTGGCGTTACCTGCTCTGCCCACCCTCCCGGATGATCGGGTTGTCGGTCACTATGTTTTACTATGTGGAGATTTCGCGTCTTACTTATCTGTGAACTTGCATCCCTGGGTTCCATATTACCCTGTTGTACTTTATATCTGTGTATGCATATATTTCTACATGTGTACTGATATCTATTTCCGTATCTGTGTATGCACATAAGTACATATGTGGTCGACTTGCGGCGATAGTGGCAGCATACGGCTATGCCGTGTGCTGTAGAACCGGCGTGCGGTGAGGTGTTGGCATTCCATGCTCTGCTGGCTATTGGGTGTGCAGTGTTTGGGCAGTGCCTTTGTTGGAGTCACACATAGGTTCGGCCATACGGTACACATTACGGGCGGACATGTTTGTGTGGCGTCCATTTCACTGTGTGTGCAGGTAAGGAGGTGTCAGTCCATGGGGCCTACACTGTCAAAGTATGTGCTAGTCGTTCCCTCTTTGCCAGGGCGTAGGCATATTGGGTACGCCTCCGTCTACCTACTGGGGCTGGCACAGCGTGTTCATGGCGCTGAACGCCCTGTGCCTGTGCTTGCCTTGGCAGTTGTGGCAGGCTTGGTGGCCCTACACCATTATGTCCCTGCAGCAGCTGTTTCCATGAGAATCATATTGTGTAGCATACAACATACTATGAATATGTGGGCACATGTGCCTGGAGAGTACTGCAAGGCTCCACCGGATGTATCCAAGCACCGGAACCGTGATTTCAAAATCCCAAACACACGCTCTATGATTATTCTGGTTTGTGCGTGTGCCTCATTATGGTGTTCTTGCATGTGTGTGTGTGCATTTCTGATGGGTGTCATCAGCCACGGCTCCAGTGCATAGCCAGCATCCCCCACAAGGTGACCTTGTGTGATGTCCCCCTGGCGAATACCTGATACAGCTGTGAGGCATGCCAGATATGGGAGTCGTGGAAGCTTCCAGGGCTGCCAGCACACACATCCATGATAATGCCCTGCGCATTGCACACGACCTGGCAATTGATGGAGGCCTATCCCTTGCGGTTTATGTAGCGTGTACCCTGCTCCCCGGGCGGTGACTTGATTTCTATGTGCGTACAGTCGATCGCACCCAGTACCTCGGGTATTGTGCCACACGGTGGGCGGCGCATATTGCTAGCCAACTCCTCCTGAGATCTGGGGAAGTTTATATACTCATGGGCAGTCGTAACATGGCACCCAGGAACTGGTGTAGTACCCTAGATGCTGATGCCTGTGAGATACCCATTATATCGGCGGTTGGCCTTGGGAAGGTACCTGTAGCCAGTATTCAAGCTCACACATACCTTTGTGTCCACTGGGATGGGCTCCCCTCTGTTGTCTCTTGTTCTCAGGCGTGGCCGGCACAGCTCCACTATTTGCTGTAACGTGTCCCTGTCCACCCTGTAGAGCTCTACTATCTCCAGGTCTTGCAGCCCCTGGTAGGTCACCCTTGGTCTGAACACTCTCCTTCTCCTGTGAGGCCTACGGTAGTTGTCGGCACCGTCCTCCGCAACTCCGTCTGTCTCTGCCACATACCTATGCATCACGGCCACGGCGGCACCCACCATATACATATTAAAAGTTCCCCATGTGTTTACACCCTACGGTGCGGCGTTTGGGAAATCTCGCTGTGTGTTGTGTGCATTCACACTTTATACTGTTGTGCTGTATTCCCGGTGATGTCATTGGGTGTGTCTGTGCAGCCGTATCCATGGATTATTTTCGGTGTTTTACGGCTGCAACTGCAACGGTATTGCCTTTAGTGTTGCATTACAGTTGCCTGCATTGGCTTAGCTTTGCATCTTACATTACTGCATCCTGCAGGCACATGGCATATGATGCACTTTATCTGCAGCTGCAGTTATGCTACCTCTGTACTTGGCTGTGCTATTTCGGTTCTTTGTTCTTTGCATTTCTACTACATCCCCTACTATCTTTGCATTCATATGCCTCCCCTTTCCCGTTATGCAGGAGTCTGCATACAGAGTTGTCAGCTGCCGCCGTTTGCCCTTCCTGGATTGATTGGTGTTGATTGCTCATTACGGCTCCAATTACACTGCTTCCGCATTTCCTCATATTCTCTGCATTACCTTCCTATATCCGTGTTTGTTGACGGGGAGGCCGTCACATGACTGTGTTGGGGAACATAGTCATCCTCGTGCACATGCATCTGTGCGTGCATTATATACTCTCAGCGCATCTATTTCCTCACACGCTGGTCCTGCTGCTGTGATGTGCATTGTACAGCCCAGGTTTGCTGGCCTCCAATATGCTTCCTCCTACAGTGGCATACCCCTCTGCGATTGACATGTATCTCGTGTAGGCCACTCCTCGGTGTAGTACCGCTGCGCCGTTTGCTCCATCCTTACACCGGCACCAGCTTTGCGATTCACTATTATCTGCCTCATTGCATGGCATTGACTGCTAATACATGGTTACGGCGCCGAACACTCCCACCACTCCTTGACAACCCTTGCGCTGGGATTGGGCTTTCCATACATACTATGGTGTGTGGTGGCTGTACAGCTGATGTGTATTATACAGCTCTTTTAGGACATTGTCATATTATTTCATTGCTTTGCACCTTCTGTACACATATCCGGGGGTTCTGCTGTGGTTTCTACGTACATGACATTTTGTCATTATTTACAGTTGTGCATGTTTTCTTTGGACATTCTCGGTGCCTTTCGCCTTTGGCATATTGCACCTGTATGATACCTGACGTTGACAGCCTTCCGTTACTCCTTGGTCATGTTTGGGTAAATGTAAACCGTTTTTTTCGGTTTACATTGCCGTGCCCTTACGCTACGCATGCCCCACTTCATGAATCGCTATTTGCCTTCATTTGCATGGTGCAATACCGCACACAGTGTGATTAGCATACCTGCGCCGGGGGTGGCGCAGGTCAGCTTGCGCCGGTAGTGCACATGGGATTGCTTCATACCTGAATCGCTCGGTGGCCATATTTGGCTTTATAACGCCGACGCTATGCTGGCGCCTGGCGCAAGGTTCATGAATTCCGGGGTAAATGTATCTACTGCAAAAGACAGATGTCTGCTCTAATATATTTATAAACTTGAATGCCCTCTGTATCTTTTCACTCTTTCTTAGCCAAAACATTCCAAGAAATCAATTTTAGGTTCCGCATCTAATTGTAGACACCAGTAAAATGCAACTCTTCCAGAGCTGGATTCAGTGAGTATATAAACAAAACAAAAATTTGTCTGCCAGGCTGGACCCTCTTATATATCCATTTTATGCACATCTTCTCCATTACTGAGTGAAAAGTGTACTGAACCAATTCTAAAACACTTGCTCTCAGTGTAACTGACCACTTACACTGAGAACAGGCATTTTGGAATCTGGCCTCCTGTGCAAGCCTGTTTATAGACAGGCCTTTCACACTGAGTAAAAGTCTTTAGTTATGAAGGCTGACATACTGAGTGCAACTCTTTTTGGAATCTGGCCCTGTAATGAACATTATTTCACATATGTACAAAATGAATCTTGTATAGCCCAGTAACCAAGTAAAAGACTGCTTGCACTATCCTATCTTTATTGGCTAAAATATATCTATATTTACAAATGAGACTACCATATTCCAAGGCTGAACATGATTTGTATGACAGAATTCCTTTCCCTCCCTGGAGGGTCTTGCCTTCATATTCCACCATGAAAACATTGGCATATTGATTGTGTTTTATTGTTCTACATTTCTCTTAGCATTACATCTATTGTCACTACAGTTCACCATATACTTCACTCAATCATCCCTCTATCCTCACTTTGGTTCATAACTGCTGATGTTCATTATGTGAACACTGCTAAAGGAACTTTAGCTGTATGGGTTTTATTCTGCCCTGCATATACTAGCTTGCCAGCTTCCAGAGTTTAGGGTAATTGTCAATATGTCCACATCATTGGCAGCTCAAACTGAGATGAAGAAAATCAACAGTTTGGGTGCCAAGCCCTTCAGAACTTTCCTGCTGCTGAAGAGTGCTCCTGCTGTGGGCTTTCAAGGATCAGTGGTCAGCTAACAGTTCTACATTGCTGGGCACATACGTTGTCATTAGGAGAAAAACATTCTACATGATTACATTTTAGCAGAAACATACATTTTTCTGTAAAGCCAATTATTGTATGCTAAAGAAAGTGTTTTATTGGACTGTCACCTAATGTGCAGTCACATTTAACAATGAAATGCAACTTTTTACTTTTGTTGAAAAAAGTTGTTACAACTAAGTGTTTCATTGCTTTCCTTCTTAAAACTATTATTAAAATATTCTTGGGTACTAGGGTAAGTGTTTTTGGTGTATTTAAGTGTTTGTTGATGGAAACATACTTTTTTACTGCTGACATGTTTTACAGACTGTTTGCTGTCAGTCTTTCAAAGGCTTCAGGCCTCGTTTTTGGCTTCACTATGGAACAATTTCTTGGTCCCTTGCTTCTTCCTTCTTCCAACCACAAAAGGAAGAACATTTCCAGGTAGTCTTTACCCCATCAGCAGGATACAAATTTGCCTCAGCCACAGATGGGTGACTCTTCTGTGGCCATTTCTGGCTTCTCAGAACATTGTATCTCCTACCTTGGCTCCATCTGGTGTACTCCCTTCAGACACAATGGACTGGGGGTCAGACACACCCTCTTCAGCTGCTGGAGTGACATAGATGGACAATGAAGAACCACTTTTGTCAGTCCCTAAGGTTCAGGGAGTGTTTCTCTCCCTAGCCAGACTGGGATGCCCTTCCCCAGAGATAATATGCCTTGTAGGAGTCAGTCTGCCTCTATGGAAATTCCTTTCAAAAAGACACAGAAAGGTAAACATGTATCTTGCCCTGTCTCTGTTACTTTAGACAGGAGTGATTTACTGGCCTTAGATTAGGGCTTAGTTCAGTCTCCTGATCCTTCAAATTCTAGTATTACTCAAAAAAAGCAGTTCTTAATTTTCTGATAATTTCTAGCGTATTGAACAGAAAATTATTTAAGGGGACAACTTCTGCTTTCTCTCCTCAGGGGATCAATTGAGATTCTTAGAAGAGTGTTTCTTCTGACTGTCCCTTAGACATTTTTTTCCTGAAACCATATCAAGAATGAACCAGTTGTTTCAGTGGGACAATAATGATATTCCACTGTTCTTGAAAAAGCACTGTGATTTATTACTAATGGAATTTCCAGAACCTAGCCTGCTCCTCCTGTTCTTCCAGCACTTGAGGAAGGTTATATTATAGCCTGTAACTTGCCTGACAGCCAGCCTGCTGCCCCCAAAGATTACAAATAGATTGTATAAAGTTTTTTAGTCTTATACATTTTTATATTCTTATGGGAGATCTGGCTCTGCTGTGATTTTTATGGTAAATCTTGCTGCTGATACACATCTGGTAAATGCTCCACTCGCACCCCCTGCCACATAAAGATGGTAAAGCTTTTGATATATTTTGGAAAAAGTGTATACTTCTGTCACACCAATGTTTACAATTCTTCATTGACAAGCTGATAAGTTTGTGCTTGCATCAGTTGAAAATATGATCAGCATTATCAGAAAATCATTTATGAATACCCTCATTGCTTCTGAGTCTCAAGTGATTAAATAATCTTTGATATGTGCTTGTTATTCAATTAATGTCTGTTTCAGACCAAATTCTACTGAAGCTATTATGGAAAGGTTTCCTTGGTCATGTACACAAAATATATCATAGGATGTTAAAGTTGAAATTTTTAATTCTCCTTAAGATAGAGAGGTTGTTTTTATACCATTTGCCAATAAAGTGTATTGAGAGACAGAAACTGATGCAGGGGGTCACTGAAATGCTTTTCAGCCTTCCTTCTCCAAGTTTGTTAAAAGCATTTACACCTGCTTCTGTACCTTTGAAAGAATAAGCAGGCACAGCAAGCATCAGGCAAGTAGACATTCAAAAATAATGGCAAAGTGGCTCCAAAAAGAAAGGAGAAGCCTCTCATAAACCAGAATAATTCAACAGCTCTGAATGACTATCTTTAGAATGCAAAGACTTCCTATCCTTACAAGCATTTAAATCTTCCTCAAACTCTGGCTGTCCATTTTTTCTCTTTGGCAAATGAGTTTTGAGAGTGAGTTGCCCTCCTTTTTAAGGGATTTCTCCTCATCCTTAAGCTCAAACTTTTTTCACTCCGGTCATTCAGCATCTGCTTACTCAGAGGATAATTAAAGATGTCACTCTTTGTCTGAAAGGGAAAGTTTTGATTCAGAAATATTTCTGATAGCAAAGAAAATAAAAAGCTTTGTGGAGACCAATCTTAGATCTTTCCTTCCTAAACCAGTTTGTGAACATACAAAAACCCAAATTGCAATTCCTTTGTGACATACTACCTCTGATTCCAACTTGAAGTTTCTTAGTAACTCTAAATGTATTTATTTATTATTGGCATTTGTTTACCGGGAAAGTCCATTGTGCCAAAACAGCCCATTTTAGTGGAGGCCCAGGTAGAAAAGCTCCACAAGGCAGTTAGTATAAAAGCACATAGAACTCAAAACAGTTAGTAAATACATGCAGTGTTTTATAGAAACATACTGTATTATACAAAGCAGAAAAGGAACCATGTATACAATATTTACAGATTATTAAAGGATGCTTATCATCACATTCCTATAGCTTCAGATTTCTAACATTTCTTAAGGTTTTCTGTGTCTTGATTGCACTTCCAATTCTTTGCATTACCTTTTGGATTATCCAGTGGTCCAAAGGTATTCATAAAGTGTCTAGCTTCAATTATAGCTGATTGTAGACTACAAGGTAATCACATTTTCCTTTATTTACATGCCTTGTTTATCTTTACAGAGTTGTTATCAAAGTGTCAGTAATTTCTCAATTTAGTGAAAGATCTCCTTCAGAGGCTGGGGCTTTAAGAGAATATCCAAATGTCTTGTTTGACTCCTCAATGGAAGGTTTTCCTAGAGCATCTCTGAGATACTTCAGTTTAAAGGACTTTTCTTCCTTCGGAAAAAAAAATATCTGTATAGAGAGATCTATTCTTGAGTTTTTTTACTCAGTCTAAAGCTTCAGAAAGGGAATTCTCAGGATACTAGGATTCATGGCATCCTTGATTCTGATGATTCCTGTAGCCAGACTCTACATGAAATATATTCAGTGGTACTTAAAGTTGGCTTGGTCCAAATATCAACATACCCTGGCATTCCAGATTCATGTTCTTCATTTGTAAAATGGGAATTGGATTGATGGGAAGACCAGTTTTATCTAAATCCAGGCCTCCTGTTTTCCTTTCCAGCTCCAGCATAGTCTGTTAAATATGCCTTAGCCTTTGCATGGGGAGTGCTCTCTGTGGGAGTTAAAGTGCAGGGTCTTTAGAACAAAAAAGCCAGACCAAAACACATAAACATAAAAAAGATGTTGACTTTAATAAATGCAATCAACTGTCCACAATCATCTATGGTCCCAGGACCTTTTCAAGTGATTACAGACAACACTGCATTGATGGGATATATAAACAAACAAAGGGAAAACAGATCTGGCCCTCAGTGCAGACTACATATGGTAGCCTGGGATAACGCAATTTAGCATATTCCCACTTTACAGGTATGTTACATCCTGTCAGAGCAAAGGTTAGGGGCAGACAACCTGAGCGGGACAAGAATAGAGCCTCAAGGATATATATTGAATTAGGGAAGTTCAATGAAATTGATCCAACTGTGGAAAATAACTCAGACTGAGATATTCATCTCCATTCACAACAATCAACTGGCAAAACTCTGCTCCAGATTCCCTTGAAAGCATTCTTTTAAAACAAATGCATTTTCATTTCCTTGAACATGAATGTTCCTGCATGCATTTTCCCCCTTTCTACTGATATATAAGGTCTAAGGTCCAAAGATCATTTTGTTGACTCCCTTTTGGCCCAGGAAACAGTGGTTCTCTGTTATTTTGGAAATGGCCAAGGGAAATTGCCAAACGTTTCCTCACAGTCTAGGCCTACTCACACAAGACCAGGGTTGATTAATGCATTCTACTTAAAATAATGCCAACTGACTGCCAGGATGATGTGCAGCAGGTATTAATGGAGGCAAAGAAACCACATATTATTAAATGGAAAAGATTTTCTATTGTGCCAAGATAAGAACTCTGATGTCTTTAACGCTAGCATTTCTCTGGTTTTACAATATTTGTGTGAGTTATTATCATATGGTCTTTCTTACTCTTCTGTTAAGGTTTATTTGTCAGACATTTCAACATAACTGTCCATGGATCCTCACCTTCAAAAGTATTCTCATGTTAAAATGTTGTTGAAAGGGGTGTTGCATACATGACCACCTAGAAAACAGGCATCTCCTCCTTAGGATCTCAACTTTTTGTTGTTAAACTTAACTCTTGTTCAATTTGAATCCATCCATCAAACTGATTTGATGGCATAATGTGGAAAACAGTTTTACTGATTGCTCTGTCTTTTGCAGGAAGAGGGTCTAAATAGCAAACTCTCACTGTAGGTCATCCTTATCTTATTTTTCACAAAGATAGGGTTTCTTTGAAAATTAATCCTTCCTTTATGCCTAAAGTAGTAAGTTTACTTTGAGCCAAGCTATCCATTTCCCTGTCTTTCTTCCAAATCCTAAAAATGAGGAAGAAAGATTGTTCATACTATGGATGTTCATGGACAACTGAGAGATTATCTTGACAATACAAAAACCTTCACAGACTCTGATTAGTTATTCATTTCTTATGAAGGCAAGAAAAAAGGAGAACCCTGTGTTAAAGCAGACTATCTCCATATGGTTGTCACTTGTCATTTCCTTTTGTTATAGCCACACACTCAGTTCTTGACAGCGTTAAAGCACCATCTAAAATGGTCTTGGCTTCATCAGTGGTATTTTTAAAGGGGTGGATTCCAGACGTATTCCAAAGGCAGCAAATTGGTCCTCTGTGTCTACTTTTAAAAAGTACTATAAGCTATATTCTTTTTCCTGGTCTAGACAGGCTTTGCTAGGACCATTTTCCAGGGGCTCATGGACCCTCATCCTTCTTCCTCACAGTGAGCATAAGCTGTAGTAGTCTACCCATATAGCTTAGGCTACTGCAGCAGTGATCAAATGATGAACATAGCAGAGTTGCATAAGTAAGCCTACCATAACAGTTGATGTTTGGATATTCACTGCTGCAGTAGTTGCTCCCTCCCTGCATCCCCCTTATTTTTGCATGATTTTTGTTACCAGGGTGACGACTTTGAATTTTATTTACCTAACACTGAATTCTTGCAAGGATTTAGCCTTCATCTCTCAGCTGACAAGAAAGTTTTGAAAGGCTTGGCATATAAGCTGTTGATTTTCTTCAGCTCTGCTCTAGGTGTCAATGGACTGAACACAGGAAGGTGCCCTTAAGCTCTGGAAGATAGTCATCTGTTATATCTTATGCAGGATATAACCCATACAGCAGTGATCATTTGAACATCTACTGCTATTATAAGATTACTTATATAACTGTACTATTTCCATCCTTCTTGTCTGGTGATTCATCTCATGGTAACCTCTTCAGCATTTGACATAGCAAGCCAGCTAATAGCAAGAACCCATCATTCAGCCATGTTGGGAGTGATTTACCCTGACCACATGGCCAGTTACTGACTTACCTCAAAGTTTCTTAGCCTGTGAATTTAAAATACATGTACACATAATCAAATAATTACTCATCTTATGCATCCATCTATTAATATTAACTTATCACTTTTAGATAATTCAAGTTTTAAGCCCATAATCACCTTTCTTTCTCCTTACTAAATAATGTTAATGCCAGCAAATTTATTCATAGTTGAACCCAAATTCAGTCTTTATTTATAGGACATGCTGTCTTTGTCAAAACTGGCAAAGTTCCTTTGTGATTCTGTTTTGCCTTGCTGACAGTTTAGACTTCCATTGAAACTCTTCTAACTACATTCATTTAATTGCCGAATCAGTGATGCCTGATATATATGCTATCCTCTCCTGCAAAAACTGTATTGCTTCATGTGCATGAAGAAAAGTGTTTGTGTCTCCATGCAAAAGAAGTTTGAAATAAGATGGGCATACCAGTTTAAACCCAAAATTCTGTTATTTGCATTTTGTGATCGTTGGCGGAAATCCAGATCTCTTCTGGTTTGTAGCTGAGGATTAATCATTTTCAATGAATATTCTGCTGCCTCTTTGTTTACAGAATACAACTGGCTTATTTATTTTTATCAATATTTCCTTTTTGAATGTGTATGTTCTGATTAAAAGAACAAAAGTGCTAAATGTTTAAATTCTCCCCGGGATTCATGAAGCTTGCGCCAGGCGCATGCATAGCGTAGGCGTTATAACGCCAAATATGGCCGTCGAGCGATTCAGGTATGATCCAATTCCACGTGCACTACCGGCGTACGCCAGATCTGCACAGCCCCCGGTGTAGGTATGCTAATCACCCCATGTGCAGTGTCACACCATGCAAATGAAGGCATATAGCGATTCATGAAGTGGTGCAGGCGTAGAGTAAGCCCACGGAAATGTAAACCAAAAAACACGGTTTACATTTTCCCAAACAGAACATCGGAGCTATGGAAGAGGACCAGACCCAGGTATCACAACGTTAACATATGCCAATGGTGAAATATACAGCCAATGGCATAAGAAAAGATGCACAACACGTAAATAACAACATTTAATGTCATGTCCACAGTAACGCACAGCACAACCGCAGGGCATGTGTGCGGAAGCTGTAACATAAAGAAATAATATAAAAATGTCATAAAATCGCAACGTAATAGAAATCAGGTTTACAGCATAATACACAATGGTAGGCATGGAACACCACAACCAAGGTGCAAGCGTTGCTAAGGGCTTGCGATAGTGTTCAGCATGGTAACTATGAATTAGTAGTGAATTAGTAGTCAATGCCATGCAAATGAGGCAGATAATACTGAATCGCAAATGTCCCGCCGGATGAAGGTTGTACCATACGGCGCAGCGGTATAACACCGAGGAGTGGCTCAGAGGAGATACATGACATCAGCAGAGGGGTGTGCCACCGTAGCAGTAAGCACATTGGAGCATTGCAAATCTGGCCTGTCCATTGCTAAGCAAAGCTGCAGGACAGGGGTGGGGAGGAATCGTTTAGCTGAGAGCATACATGGTGGCCAAAAGCGCATGTGTACGAGGATGAAAACGTGCCCGAAACCCAGTAATCAGACGCACGCGCTGCAAACAATAGCAGAAACAGGAAGGTCAGGGGAAGAAAAGAAGGAAATGTGGAAGTAGGGTAACTGGAGTACTAATGAGCAATCAACACCAATCAACCCACAAAGGCCAATCGACGACAGCTGACAAGTCTTCTTGCAGAAACCTGCAAAACAGGATAGGGGAGGCATTTGAATGCAAAGAAAGGAGGGGAGGTATTGGATTGCAAAGATAGGAGACCTGACACAACAGAGCAAAGCAAACCGACAGCAGATCAGCAGTAGCACACATAACGCAAGATACGCCAGGTCCAGGAAAGTACAAATGAAAGTAGGCTGCAGGATGCACGCCAGAAAATGGTAGGTGCAATGCGCAGAAATGTAAAGGGAAGGTCAAGAGGTAATCCACGGCAGGCAAATGTAATTCAACACCAAAGGCACCACAATAGTAGTTCCGGCAGTAAAACACATAAGATAACCTGTAGCTACGATCGTACATACACACCCTATGACATCATCGGTGTTCACAGCACAATAGTATAAAGTGTGAAAGCACCCAACACATACCTGTGTATTCCCAAACACTGCACCATAGGTGTAAACACACGGGGAACTTTTAAAATGTACATGTTGGGAGCTGCCATAGCTGTGATTCATCAGCATGTGTTAAGAGACTGACGGTGTTGTGGAGGATGATGCCGACAACCACCGCAGGCCTCGGAGGAGAAGGAGAGTGTTCAGACCAAGGGTAACCTACCAGGGGCTACATGACCTGGAGATAGTAGAGCATTACAGGGTGGACAGGGACATCTTACAGCAAATAGTGGAGCTGTGCCGGCCACACCTGAGAACCAGAAACAACAGAGGGGAACCCATCCCAGTGGACACGAAGGTATGTGTAAGCCTGCGAATACTGGCCACAGGTACCTTTCAAAGGCCAACTGGAGATATAATGGGTATCTCACAGGCATCAGCATCCAGGGTACTACACCAGTTCCTGGATGCCATGTTACCACATGCCAATGAGCAGATATACTTCCCCAGAACTCAGGAGGAGTTGGCCAGCAATATGCGCCACTTCCACCATGTGGCACAATACCCAGAGGTACTGGGTCCGATAGACTGCACGCACATACAAATCAAGTCACCACCCGGTGAGCAGGGTAGGCGCTACATAAACCACAAGGGATTCCACTCCATCAACTGCCAGGTCGTGTGCAATACCCAGGGCATTATCATGGATGTGTGTGCTGGCAGCCCTGGAAGCTACCATGACTCCCATATCTGGCATGCCTCACAGCTGTATCAGGTATTTGTCAGGGGGGACATCCCACATGGCCATCTCGTGGGGGATGCTGGCTATGCACTGGAGCCGTGGATGATGACTCCCACCAGAAATGCACACACACCCATGCAAGAACGCCATAATGAGGCACACGCACAAACCAGAATCATCATAGAGCATGTGTTCAGGATGCTGAAATCATGGTTCCGGTGCTTGGATACATCTGGTGGAGCCTTGCAGTACTCTCCAGGCACATGTGCCCACATCGTCATAGTATGTGCCATGCTACATAATATGATCCTGCGGAAGCAGCTGCAGCAGGGAAAAAATGGTGAAGGCCCTCATAGCCCACCGCAATTGCCAAGGCCATTACAGGCACAGAGGGATTTAAACCATGAACACACTGTGCCAGCACCAGTAGGCAGACGGAGGTGTGCCCAATATGCCTACGCCTTGGCAAAGAGGGAACGTATAGCACATACTCTGACTGTGTAGGCCCCTATGGACTGACACCTCTCCACCTGCACACACAGTAAAATGGATGGCACACAAACATGACCACCTGTAAATTGTAATGTATAGGTGGCCCAATGTGTGACTCCTACATAGGCAGCCCTCAAACATTGTTAACACAACAGCCAGTGGAACACGGAATGCCAACACCTGAACAGTACATGAGTCTTACAGCATATGGTGGTGCTGTGTGCCTGTCACAGTCCCCGCCAGATATATATTTATATATATATCTATATATATATATATATATATATATATATATATATATATATATATATATATATATATATATATATGTATATAGATATATATATATATATATATATATATATATATATTATATAGATATATATAAAGATATATATATATATATGTACACATATGCATATATATAATACAGATAGAAAGGGCAATAGAGGGATATATGGTGATATAGATGGATTCAGCGATATCTGCAAATATAATAGATAGTTCAATGACATTCATAACATCTTGGAGGTACAAATAAATAGGATACCGCCAACCATGGAATGTGTAACATACTGACATGCGTAACCACGAGGCTGAAAGACTGATAGAACACAGTACCGGAACAGTACATCTGCGAGTAATAGTATGATGATATGAAGGGACAGTTAGTCACCGCTGCCGGTGTCGTGGTCCACGTGGGTACTGTGTTCAACTGTGTCTGTGAGTGCCGTAGTCTGTGTAAGTGTGCGTTGAGGGTGCTGTGTGCATCTCTGTGTGACTGTAATGTGTGTGTGTGTGTCTGCAACATGTGTATGTTAGTGCCAAGTCAGAGGCAGATCAGTACGGTAGGTGTGGGTATAGCTAGCTGTAAGCATACGGTTACTACCTGTCCCACAGTAGGAGGGACAGCCCCACCCTGGGCAGGTGTGTCCTGACATAAAACAGTACAAAGGGCAAATGTCCGAGACGGTAGGACATAAATATGTCCCATATATAATGTAACAGTCGTATTTAATAGTTATGCCTGTATGTAAGAAACTTAAATGTTACATGCAATATGATAAGTAGCCAAAGTCACACAACAATAGGTATGTAGTGAGGATAAAAGTATGTGCTACCTGTGTACTGACCGTGGCTACGTGTTGGCCTGTAAACACCGCTTTGTGTCCCGCAAGTGTCCAACAATGACCATATGAAAAGGTGGCAACCCATGGCAAACAGGCTCTTTTAACAACACAACCACAATGACTGCAAATATCTGGGACAGAAATACAAGGGATAGCTGTCATGTACACATATCCCCTGATATATTGTTGCAATTACGGAGGTATACAAGTAGCAAGCTCACCTGCAGATGATATAGAAACCAATTAACAATGGCCCAATGTACAATCCCGTAACATAAGTCTACTAACTGTTAGCTCTCTAATTAGGGACGAAGCCCACACACATATATACGGATTATGTAGAAATGCAAGGCCCGCAAACCTTATATGTTACGTACAACCACCGACATCCCCCACACTAGAAACTAAAGCAATACAAACTGTAATAGCAGCACAAACATCCAGTCAGTCAATTACATCTGCAGAACCCTCAACATACCATGTGAGAGACACAATTAAAGGTGTCATGCAAAATTGCAGGCGTTGTATAATGGAACAAACAGCCATGTTACAGGTTTTGATTGCAATACTCCTTTATCAGATGTTGGGATGACAGCTACACCCACATGTTGAACCAAATACTCTACCTGTCACACACAATCCACGGGGGACATGAATCCAAACTATACTTGTCTCCATGCATAGCAGTTGCAGTTACACATAACAAAACACAATACAGACCATCTCCCCGAAGGTAGGGCAAATAGGCAACGCCCAAGTGGAGAATCCAATTATACCCCACTGTCGCCGCGTAATTGGCGAATGGAGTAGCTGCACAGCTGATATGCAAGTAATTAGTCACTCAGGAACACCAATTGGCGGGATGAATCCACATGTTTCAGGTATCGACGTATATAAGGATAACTTGCCAGACATTCAAACCGTATGCTCATACCGAATAAGAGAGATATAAACGAAATGGCATAATGACAACAAGGTATGTAGAATGCCCGATATGTAAGGTTATGTATAGCATGATCTGTATTAATTAGTTTTACTGTATGTATAGCCTGGTTTGCATTAATTAAACGTGTCCGCAATGCATAAAGTGGGGAAGGGTATGTATGTAGTGATGTCTTGCTGAGCATACTAACGCTTGTAGAAACTGTGCGTCCAGCAGTGGGACACAAGGTACACAGCACAGACACCACAAGGGATGCTACATGAGGGCATTAAACAGAACAATGCCATACAACCCGTCGTCAGTGGTAGGGTATGTCCTACAAGGACTTGCCATAGCAGGGGATAGTATATGTTGATATACTGTCACAGCACGCATGTGTATGGGCATATAACGTTAATGACATATGTAAGGTGGTCCCGCTGTGCAAGTATGCTTTGCATTATGGGATACTATGTGAAATATGTGTAATGTATAGTATTATAGGTAGATATGACAGATATTCTACACAGCATAACAGGCATATCATGCATACCACAGGTATCGTCTATTGGTATGTACAATAAAAGGATACATATGGCCTGTAGGTATGGGACATAGTAATAGCATGATAGCTGATCTAAATGGAAGGGCTACCAAGTAAGCATGCACAAAGGACATGTAATAGCTGCACAGGTGCATAGTGGGGTACTATGCAGTCTGGCAAGTCCATGTGTAAGCACAACTACAGTGTTCACACTAGTGGCACCTCTCCAGGGTAGTGTCCTGTGAACAGCAGAGCCAGGTGTCACCTGCACCTCTGCACAGTACAGCCACTGCAGTGATCCCAGGCCTACATGTGTCTCCCAACCACCAAGGGAGGTATCACATGAACAGTGCTACTGAGTGTCCCTGCGTGATGTACATAGGACTTATGTTCCACAGCATGGTGAGTGTCCGGTTTAGGAATGTAACCCAGAAGCACATCCCACTCATTTTGGCGTGTGTGCACATATCCATGAGCATGTTGCTCTCAGTGGTCTCTGCTTATGTCGCGTATGAGGAGTATATCCATCAATAATGTTGTGGACATGGGCCCTGTCTGATCAGCAGAGGTCACCCCTGAGTATGTAGTATGCAAATGTGTACAGATGTGGTGTCCGTAGTGCAGCAGCATATTTAAACTGTCGGAGCTCAGTAAACGTCATGGCGTGTTAATGTTGTGGCATGTAAAGCTGTAGCTGTTGTGTAAGGTACACCCTAAATGGGGTGGTGTACCCTTGAATGTGTGTAGATGTCTTGAGTTCAGAGGTACAATGGGTGCCTATGTACCAGCTACACACCCAGTACAGATAGGTGTGGCCACGTAGAAGGATATCCACGCCACAGTGGCAATACGGTAACCACAGGAGTGGGTGCGACATATGTGTGTACTGCAAACATGTACAATGTGATATGTATGTAGGGGACTACCATCCATGTGATAGTCAGTGGGTGAATGGTGTAATGCAAAGGTGATGTGCATGCGCCTTGTGTCATGCAGCTTGATGCCATGATAGTCATATTATGTATCTGTCACAGCGACACCCATATGGTTGGAGTCAGTATCAGCTGGTGGAGCAATCATGGCGCTTGGTATGTAGGGGTTTGAAAGCTAGGCAGGGAAAGTCCCCTGTTCCAGCCTGTTCTGCAGGGAAGCATATACTGAACATGAGGGGCCCTATGACTGAGGACCGTGGTATGCCAAATGTACCTGACATGTAGTAGGTACTATGGTATGCTGGCCTCACTGTGTGTCCTGTCCATGAGCCACATAGCATAACATCATGAGACACAGGGTACAATGTGCAGGTGGATGTGTATGTTGTCAATACCAGAATGGGGAATGGTGCTGAAAGGCAATGAGAGGACAATGTAGGATGTGTGGACTCCCGTACCATCAGCAACTGCCCTGGTAACTGTATGAAAGGAGTCCACCATGTGTAGGGGCCATGCTCTGGCCTTAACAAGCCCAACCCGGGTGGCAGCAAAGGACGGGAGCCCAACAATGTCTCTGTGAATGACGTCCTTGATGATGTGCCCCATAGCCATGCAGAACAGTCCAGTCAGGTGTGTAGGACTATAGTCCCACTCGTGCAATGCGGTGCCCCCTGTGTGTAGTGTGATAAATGCTGCTGTGTGCCATTCAGGGGCTACAATGTCTGAAACAAGTCTATTACTGAATATGGTGGCCTAGTGGGGAGACATGAAATTCAGAGGTTGGTGGACATCACAGCCTGGGACTTTGGAAGGTGACATGGGGCCAGTGTCCCAGGACATATAGAGTGTAGGTCAGTACTGTGTAGGTGTGACCACAGGGACACCACAATGTTCATGTATGGATTACGGCCCTGTAGTGAGTGAGAGGGTGTACTGTCAGCATTGAATCCATCCTCCAGCATGTTGCCAACAACACCTGGGTCTGCAATGTTCCTGAGTGACTGTTGTATGTGACAGCAGATGTGGGTTTTGCCATCGAATACTGACATACCACCATAATGCCTGGTGGTGCACCCCAGAATGTGTGGCAGTCATGTTTACGTAGCTAGTCTTGGAGTATGTGATGAGGGACCCTGTGGCCCCACCACGGCTGACCAGTGAGCCACCCCACACATGGGAATGTACACCACTGTACAACAGCCTACACCTGTTGTTGTACATCATATGTCCATGGAACATGACCACCAGAGTGGTGTCTGTTATCTGGTGTGTACCATCATGGCTCTGTGTGGAATAGCATGATCCATGCAGTTGTGTACATGCTAATGAAGTGCACTGGGGTATGTGTCAGCATTTGTATGTACATTGTCCATCTGCACGGGTGTCATGATGTTAACAACCGCTGTCAGCAGACGTCTGTAGTAGGTGTTGTAGTACACATGTACTGTGTATGCTGTGATGGGTGTGTTGCCGGGATGTAGCTAACAAGGTCGATTAGCATATGTTCGGAATCCACCAATGAGGGGATAAGCCCAGGTGTGCAACACCAGTCACATGGTGGTAGTGTTCATGCCAAGGGTAATGTAGGTCTTGGAGGTGGTGTGTATGGGTTGATCCAGCAGAGCGGAGAGTATGACTCATGGATGTGTCGGTACATGAGTGGCTATCCCAGTGAAGTGTGGGGTAGTGTCAGTCACACATCAGTAGTAGCTGTCTGAGGCCCACTGTCCACTATACCAACATAGAAGGTATGTTACCCGTGGGGTATGATGTTGACTCTGTTGCTTGTTACAATGTGTATAGCGGTCCCGGACACAGTTAGTTGCACGTGGAGCACCTCTGATGCACTGTGCTAAGCAACTTGCCAAGATGTGTGCAAAACATAGTGGGATATGGGAACCCCTCAGCTGTGGGTGTGCCGGTCCAGGTATGTGCCTGAAAGGTATGGTCTGTCTATAACCTGTCATTGCAGGTGTGCTCTGCAGAGCCTAGAGGCAGGTCCCAGTCACTTCAGAGATGTTTGAATGGTGCATTATAAGGTGTGCCTTGCCTGCGTGCGTCACAGAGGAAGATGCAAGCATTGTGTTACATGACCCCATATCGTGCCTGCCAGTTACCGCATTGCCGGTGACAGTTATTGGAAACTGTGCAAGACAGGCAGTATAGAAGCAGCAAGAGCCTTACATGTGAGCTGTACTCCCAGGGCTGACAGGTGCAAGTCATCTGTGCCACAGCATTGTGTTTGACCAGGACAGTCATAGCGGACAGATACCACATGCCTGTGGAATGACAATAGGAGCATAGGCAACTGTTGAAGTGACACAATCGGTCATTGTACAGTGGTATCGTGTCCGGACGAATGCAAAATGCTCCCCAAGGCTAGGCCCACGCCCTCAGGGCTATAAGACTGGTGAGCTATTGCATGTCCCTGCACACGTAGTCTGTGAAGTGGCATCACAGGGCAGTCACACTAACATGGCGAATGACAGACATATCGTACCTGGTGAGGTGTGGCATGGGTGCATAGGTTATGTTGCAGAAGCATTTACCAGACTGCAAGATGTAAGCGACTAACGCCTTGTGTAGCCTGCTGTGTGGAACTGCAGTGTGACTCCCTACAGAGTCAGCTATGACTGGTGTGTTGTGAATGTTATAACTCACTATTGGCTGTATGTGATGGGCACACATGAGTCTGTGGGCTATAAACTGGTGATGTTGTCTTCCAAGATGGAGGCTACCTCTGGTGCCTACAGTGAGTATGGAGACGTACTGCACAAGTTGTTCTCGTAGGTGTGGCCAGTGGTGTAGATCATGTGAGACTATGTGATGGGTGGGGTGTGTTGCGAATGTTACACATCCCCAAATGACTGTCATGTGCAGTCAGGGTTGGCGACAGCATTACCCCCAGCCATAGCTGTCAGCCTCCTGTCCCCAAACTGAGGAACATTAGCCCTCATACTGTGTAACAAATGGGCAAAACGTGGAACACTTACAACTGGCTTACTAACAGCATCAACCAGGAAGGGCATATGATGGCTAAAATAGGCTGGTCTTACGTATAAAAAAGATATTCCAATGAATTAATATGATTCCCATCTATTTAGCCATGGCTAGCAGGTAAACTATTTACAACAATGAATGTGTGACAGACACTTCCAATGTGGAACCTTGAGGAACATGCACCTTTTAGAACCCCAAATGAGGTACGTTCCTCGTAATGAGGTACACCTGAGAGCTATGGGCCCAGCACGGCTGCAGAAGTGCATCCCCCACAGGCTGTAGTGCCATATGTTGGGAGGTGAGCATTGAATGTGTACATGAGACAATTGCTCTATTGCCACGTGTACGACATATCCCTCATATAGACAGGCAGTAGCACTGGTACGTGACAGTTGGACATGCCTGTACATACAACCATGTCCCACAGGATATGTGCGTTACATGTGTACAACAGCTGTCGTACCTTACGCAAGCTGGGAAGTGTAGGACAGCCAGTGTACCTGTGGGAAATGGTGTGGAATGGGCGCTATAGTAATCAGTAGCTCATGACATGCTCACAAGTTCTGAACAAGTGCCTAGCATGACCATACAATACAGATAGGGTGTTGGATAATATCAAGCCACAAGTGGTGATGACAGTCATTTAGGGTGGCACCGCACTATAACCCTGCTGAGTATGGTGTGCATGTCCATGAACCATTAGCACTGTAGATGTTAGCAGTACAGATGTACAAGACAGCACGGATATTTGATTACAAATACCTTTGCATGTCACAGGAGTGTTCCACCAGTGGCCTGTTGACAGACTCACAACTACAAAAGGTGCAAGAGTGACATGTGCACAGCACATCAGTGCCAGCTACAGTAGAACAGGGTTAATGTGTTGTACCCCACCCTCATTGTAGCCCATACCACATAGACAAATGTTAGGCATCTGTATATGTAAGGCTGTGAATGGCCATGACCTATCAGTATAGCTGTGTCAGTGTTGTGAACAACATACAGAATGGGCTGTGTGGGTGAGGTGTGTGACATATGTGCACAGTCTGATGGATGATACCAGCAGTGTCACCGCTAGGTGAACATCCCTGTACCCATAAACTACTACCTAGGCTGTGGTCAACATTATGGACACTGTGTAAGGGATGGTGCTGTGCAGTGCACCCCCTGACATGGTGACGTCTCCAGGCCCCTTAGGTAGTCATATGAGGTACCCATGTATTGTCAGGGTGCCATCCATGAGCACGGAGATCACTGGACAGGCATATACAGCACTGTGGTGACCAATATTGGATCACATACCACCTGTAAGGGGTACTGGCTATGCATGGATGTGCAATACCAGCCTTCACAATCCACACCTCCACTATGCAGCATGCTGTCTACCTTGCAGAAGGACATTTGCTACACCATGATTATGGACATGCTACATGTCCATATCCTGATCTGTATGACATATGTCATGGACAGCCACCATCCTAATACTAGGATCGCCACAGGCTGGACAGATCCCTGTGCCATATATGTGACATACTCCCGCCATACCATGCAACCCTGTCCATCAAAGCTGCACATGTCATCCCAGTCATACATGGTGTGATGGCCGCATGGTAGATGTACTATCAACTGACTGGATCAGTAATGTGGCACTGATGCACCTTGCGGTGGCACAATGGCTGTCTGTTACAGTGTGGAAACCGTGCCCGCACATGCTATGGTTGATGACCATCCCTGCAAATGTCGTCTGACTTGCCATTGTCCCATGTCTATCACATGTGCAATACAGGCAATCCGTGGCAGGATGTTGAACAGTTGTACAGTGCTGTGTAGATGTATATGGCAAAACACATGCATGTACAGGTGTCCATGCGTATGTGTGCATTGTCACTGCTCAAGTCCATTACGGCTGTGTCTGTGTTGATATGTGACATATACACAGCAAACAGGTCAACAGTAGTACCGTGGACACATCAAGGCATGTGCAGATAGGTAAGAACACAAGTGCAGGCAAATAGACATGCCCACAGCAAGACAGCATTTACATGGAGTAAGAACACTGTAATGAGGTGACACACATATATGGTGATGATATCCAATGCATAATGGGTGTGACATGTGTGACACAAACACGACAGTTGTGTCAGTGTCATGATGCTTTGCAAAGATAACTGTGCAGATGTAGTAGATGTCATAGAAATGTATGTGCAGCAGTATCTCTGTACATCTCTAAAACTGTGACCTGTCACCATCATTATGTCTTACAGATAATGCCCCGTACACGCCTCCCAGCATACACCTGCCAGGAGGATGATGTCCTCATCCCACAGCTCTATGACAACTATGACTTGTTGTTCAGCCATGTGCCACAGCATGCCCAGCAGCAGGATGACCTGTGGCAGGATCTACACAGGAGGGTGAATGATGTGGGTGGCCATAACCGCACCTACCAGCAGGTGCGCAGACACTGCATGGATCTGATACGACATGCAAAACAGCGTGCCACTGCAATCGCCAGGGAACAAGGTGGAACAGGTGGTGGGCCAGCAACTCAGCCCCCACTCACACACACAGAGGAGCTACTGGCCAGTCTGGGGACACCCAGGGAACAGCATCCAGATACACTAGCTGCCATCATGGAGGTGGGTGTCTCCCAACCAATGAGCCTGGTGTTGCCTGGTAAGTCAGTACTGCACATATGGCTATTATATCCCATGTAGTTGCATGTGTCACTGTGCATTATGTAAAGTAACAACATATGCCAGGTATGTGGACACACATGCTGCATACTACAGTATGCTACGTTGTGTATGCACACATGTGCATACTATATGCTATTACACAGGTGAATGTGTTCACATGCACAGTGCAACCTGTGGCTGTCATACAGTCATGGATAATGTTCATACTGGTGTGTCACCCCTAAACAGGTACCTCTGGCGTGCCGCACAGACATGAGTCCATTGCAGGTGAGACTGTCATCAGTATCAGGCATGTTACAGTGTAGATCTATTTGCCATGTGGCCAGTTAACACTTGCACACCTGATGTTTGTTCCAGTCATGATATGCAGGTCACACCACCCTTCATTCACACACGCCACCCATATGCAATATATACAAACGTAATGATACACTGACTTGAAACCACAGTACTTGTCATTGCGACATGTGTGGTTAGCTGTGCATACAACGGTGGAGGTGTTCTACAATGGAGGCATATGTAGTATGCATTGGAACAACATGTGTGGTATGCACACAGTACCACACAGTGAGCTGTGATATGGGCAGCCCACAGGTGTCACCATTGTGTCATATGCCCCTGCACTGGGTGCACACATTGTGATGTGCCACCTGACATGTCCCAGACATGTAGTGTTCTGTCTGCAATATTGTCACACTATCGCATGACCTATACCCCACATACCAAACATACAACCCGTTGTCTGCATAGCCCTGTGGTTTGTGACATAGCTGACATCTGTGGGTGTATGTCATATGGGACAACACAGACATGTGGAAAAGATGCCCATCACACACAATTGGCCAACACATGCGCACACATGGCCATGGGGGATGGCCAGAGACATGTAGCCACACAGTACTTGGGATGTGTATACACCCTGTTGCACATTGTCCACACATGGTCCAATTATAGCCTTAGTTGACCGATTATACAGTTGATGTGGTACACTGGACAACCTAAAAGCCTGTGCACAGCTACTGGAGGTGTCACTGAAGTCTACCATATACGATCTGTTGAACATCATGACTGTGTTGCAGTTATGGCTATGCAATGTGTACATATTATGCATTCTACAGCAACATTGATGCCTCATGTTGCCATGCAATGGCACAGTGTCTGTACTTCACACTGTATAGCAATGTAGATGGCTCACACTACCCTCCCATGCTCATGCACATTTGCTAAACATGCATTCTATCTGTAGGGCATACACACAACATTGCAATGTGAAGCCCATTATGATGCTGTACATTTGTCAGGACACCATTGTGTCAAACATGTATGCATGTTAATGCACATGTCAGCAGATTACATGTCAAGGTCACATCAGCCATGTGTACTGTTATCCTGTTCTGGGCCACATGTTGTATCACAGTGATGCATGCATACTACCATGATTGTGTGAACTGCGTGGCTACTGATATGACACCTGCTTGCTGTAGTGTGCACCCCAGGGAGGTATGCTTACTAACACTATTAATGTCTGAGCTGCATGCCCTCTGCTTTATCACAGGCATGCTGCATGCCATCTGACAAATCACATGCATGGTGTGTCTGTGTGTGTCTGTGTTTGTGTGTGTGTCTGTGTTTGTGTGTGTCTGTGTGTGTCTGTGTGTGTGTCTGTGTGTGTGTGTGTGTGTGTGTGTGTGTGTGTGTGTGTGTGTGTGTGTGTGTGTCTGTGTCTATTGTACTTTACAGTATTTCTTTGCATTCACAGGTGATGTAGATGCGTTACCCTCCTGCGGTCCATCTGATGTTAGTGTCCCCACAGATACTAGTGGTGGTGAACATATGCATGAGGTACAGGCAGGGTTGTCAGGGGCTGAATCTGTGCCAATGGTTACCATCCTAGATATGTCCCCCTCTTCCCCGCACACAGTTCTGCTGCCAACACATACCGCATCACCAGTGGCCATAGAGGAAGGACAGTCAGCATCTGTTAGCGTGGAACAGGAACATGTGGTGGCTACAGAAGGTGTGTCTACACACCATGGTGTCAGTGTAATGACTGCAGATGTGCCACACAAGCATGTGGCCGGTGCTGCTCATAGGACGACCTCTGGCAGACATGCACCTGCAGGACAGAGCGCAGCAGCTGGTATCACCAGACGCATGTTCCAGTATGTAATGGCGGCACAGGCACGTGCTGAATGGCAGAACAGAGAAGGGCAGAGGCTGCAGAGGGTTGCTATCTATACCCTAAATGACAACATCCAGGCATTGGCAAATGCTCAACAGCAGATTGCTAATGTTCTGGATAGGCGATTAGGTGAAATGGTCGGAATCCTTGACCGAGGCATGGCAATCCGCGAGCGGGAGCTGTCTGTGCTGGAACACCTGGTAGGAGTGAGGCGTAGGCCACGTGGATGTAGGCCAGCAACACCACCTAGTGTAGGTCGACGTGAGTGTGCCACCTCACATGCCCGCTCCCATAGTGCCGGTAGCAGTAGCAGTGCAGCTGGTGCTGTGCTGTTAACACCAGGACACAGCAGGCCACGTGGATGTGGCCCTGGATGGTCTCAGTGGGGACACGGTTCCAGCGGACATGTGTCGTCGGACAGTAGCCACTCTGTACCTCCACCTGGTAGTGCCCGTGCAACTCCAAGCAGGCACAGGTCACGTGGCCATGGACGGACACAGTGAGCTGTACAACCTGCTCTGTACAATCTGGGGCTGTGAATTATACCCCGTGTAGGCATCACAAATGGCAGAACTGTGTACACACATACACGCACACAGCAAACACAACTGTAGGGCTCCACAACATCCACATGCATTCTGCACAGACATGTCCAGTCAACTCACAGGCCCTTACAAACACACATGATGTTATCCATTGGTGCAGCCTATGCCCCTGGCAAACATATCACCCTGTGCATATGATGAAGCCTGTGCCGCATCCCTGTCATCCACACCATCGGTGCAGGGTTATGCACAAATATTCTGATGCACAGGGTGAACAGCATAGTGAGAGGTGTATGTAATATTACCTGTGTATGCATAGTGAGGGATGTGTATGTTGCAGTGGTTGTGTGTGAATACTGAGAGATGTGTATGTGACATAGGTTGTGTACTGTCGACATGCATCAGTCATACCATGTAGTGCAGGTGCAGCATGCATTGTGATGTGTTCACGGTATGTGTTTTGGTTACATCTGTAGCACCATGTTGGTTGTGATACCCTGGTTCCCTCCTATGGTGTACTTGCATGTGCCTACAGGTAGCAGTGTTTGCAGTCCCCACATGTAACTGTGGATTACTCACAGGCACGTCTGGCAATATCAGCATGCTACATGTACCCTCAACCTGAATGTTGGACACACCAACATGACACAGATGTCTGCACATATAGTGCACCTGACGCATGTGGTCGGTGCCACAGGCTACACTGGACAGAGACGTGACATACATAGCAGGACACATTACAGGTATGGTGACATGGTGTAGGGGTTGTACACAGCGGCCTGGCCAATGATGATGTGAGGTGTCACTTGGTAGCTGGAGGCCACACTGTGCAGCAGTAGAACCCTGTAACAGTACGGGAACATGGCCGCATTCACGGGGTGTACACCACTATAACGCACACCCCATAGTGTGCAGGTGGGGACCCTTGCCTGTGTGGTCATCACCCTCACAGTACTATGCACCCACATGACGTGTCACAGAGAAGGGACATGCACAGGTAGCCAGTATGGCTGGGACCTATGGCATCAACAGGGTTGTGCAATGCATCACCATTATGGGTTAGTCACCACGTGGGGTTAGTGATAATTTCCCACCGTACATTAGCATACACCCTCACACCAAGCACCAGACATACATACAGACAAACACACACTGTGGTGACGACACATGTGTATACGGACAGCCAACGTGTGTGATGCACCACACCGGCCGACGTCATGCTCCCCACACTGACGTATGTACAGATCTCTACAATGGTGTACAGGGATGTGTAGCAACTGGGACATATTCCCTGTGATATGTGGCATCCCTGGTCACACATTTGGACACACATGGCAGTGCTGGGAATGATACACCGAACATATGATGACACGTTTGATAGACATGCAGCGGTATTGATTGCATTATGTGTACCAACGCTATATCTGGCAGATGTGCTGCTATATGCACACGGGAGGTTGTAGGTATTACAGGTGTCATGTGACATATAGTTGTTAACACCTGACCGCTGTGTATGCATTATGTCAGCACCGTCACGTAACAGCGACATAGCGTACTGTTTGCACATGGCATGATAGGATGGTGCGTGACACAACTGTGAGCCACCCTCTGCACACATGCATCTAGACAGGTGGTTCACCACGTTATGTACACACATCCCTCCATACCTGCTGTTTGTATGTCACCGTATACAGGTGTCAATGATGGGTCTGCATTGCGTCTGCATGTCGTAGGTAGGTGCAACTATGTTACGGACATCGCCCACTGCACATGCATGGTTGCTGCATGCACAGTACAGATGTCACATGTGTCTCCTGTTGCCATGTTTGTATGCATTGCTATTGTTGGACATGTGTGTTGACATAATAACACATGGACTGCGGTATGATATCACGGGTGTCACAGGCGACCAGTACAAGGGTATGTGTCCTGGTCAACACTGCTACCCCCTGTAGTGTGAGCATTCAACAGACATGGGCCCACCTTCCATTCGTGTGTGTAGCATTGATTAGGCCAGTGTTATGCATGTGGTACATCAAAGGCTATGTATGTATGTGTTGTGTGTGCAGTCCATGCACACATCCACATAATCACATGTATGACATATCCAGACGTGTGTTCACTGGTGTACAGCAGCAGTCAGGTGTCACAGCTGTGTAAGGGCCGTGGTATGTGTTGAGCCGACCTGTTCATGTATACTGGTATCATTGCAATGCATAACACCTGTTGAATCCCTGTTGGTACATGTGTACTCTGCACAGCTGGTATACACCGCTGTACAGCCCAGTGGTCATGTGTCACATGGTGTTGTGGGACCGTAAGGCTGTGTAGTGCTGCACCGAAAACATGGTGCTGACTTGACAGCTACAGTGTACACTGCAGTGTGTACGTGTGTGACCTGCACCTGTGACAGCTGTGATGGCAGCTGTATGTGTACAGGTCACTGCATGTGTGACCGCCCTGTGCGTGAGGACAGTTATACCTTACTGTGCCCTTCTGTGTATACACTCCATCTGCATGCAAGACGGCCCTTTGCAACAGCTGTGTGAGCATGCCCAGTATGCTGTTGTGTAGATGGACACACAGTACATTCCACACTGCGCCCTTCCGTGATTAGACTCCGTGTGCATGCAAGATGGCCCTTTGCAACTGCTAAGTGTGTGAGCATGCCCAGTACGCCATGATTAGACTCCGGGTGCATGCAAGATGACCCTTTGCAACTGCTAAGTGTGTGAGCATGCCCAGTATGCTGTTGTGTAGATGGACACACAGTACATTCCACACTGAGCCCTTCCGTGATTAGACTCCGTGTGCATGCAAGTTGGCCCTTTGCAACTGCTAAGTGTGTGAGCATGCCCAGTACGCC
>NC_056729.1:530914145-530971645 GCF_019279795.1 Protopterus annectens | reverse complement strand
TTTTCTGCCCATAACTCTGCTCTTGCATGGATAGCGGACTGTTTCATGTATCGCATATTTGCATAGCTTTCACATACCATTGGGGTATGTTGCAAATCCCAACATTGTCCATGCAACGTCCGTGTTACGGGCGGTGTTACACGCCCTTACAGGCATTTGCTGTATATCTTGGCAGACATCTATTCTTGCTGTACTCTCACTGTACTCGTACACGCCTGAGGCTTCATGTATCATGGCCTAGTTTTGCTGTGTGTATGTCTATTTGTGCTGTGTGCATGGCTGTGGGTATGTCCCACTATCATCATTTGTAAAGGTGACAGCCCTATAGGTACTTCATGTAGACTGCTGTGTCATTTGACATGTCAGCACATACCTGTGGACAGTACTGAACGTCCTACTGCAGCGCATTTCATACTTTCTGCGTTATCTTGCAGTCGATATTGCTGTTTCCTCACACATGTATCTGTTTCTGATCATACCACTCCACCTCCTAGAGCAAATTTCTGGACAAGGCCTTATCTGATAGTGGGACACATAGGGGCAGTATTGACATGTTGCTCTTACAAACGTAGGTAGTTGACACAATAATAGGCTTTGCATTAGTATGGCTTTTCTGTCGGATTTGGTGTCTTAATCACGTTTGTCATTATTTCATGACTTCAGTTATCAGGAATGTGCCAGAATGTTACTGATGTTACGTGGAACACACCAAACATATGAGGCAGAACTCTGCACATTCTGCGTAAATCTGTACAGTTGCGGAGTATGTGTCTGATACAAGATATCAACTTTCTGACACCAATACACACACTGTATGGCGGCATCACAGGCCACATGCCATTACATTTCTATTGCAGGACACACCCACCCAGGCAGTTGTATTCCTCACACAGGCCAACAGCTGCTTATCCACACTAATTGGTCTATCATGTACCGTATGTGTGCGCCGGTATTTGCGCTTTCCTTCAGTGGCAGAGCTCACATACGAGTATGGGGGACTGGACATTGTTATGGTGACACTGCATGACACTCTGAGGGACACATTACTTTTGTGTCTATTAACCTTCCACATTGACATTCACAGGGCATACGTTGTCATTCACATTTGTCGGAGTACATGCGTATGACTTGTACATGTTTTCTCATTTGTCCTGATGTCTTTCTTCTCACCTGTCCACCTAGTATCACTAGTTCTGTACATGTAGTTTGGACAGGTTACCTTCATACCCCTAATCTGTACACATTATGGGTAAACGCCTTGACGTTTGACCTTTGCCCTTGTTACATTTGTCATAGTAATGTGCCTTTCTGGTAAATTGCTGGCGAGGCATTACGAACTGTGCAGTTAGATAATAGTGACTGACATTTCCATTACATGATTAGTAACACTCATAACATACGTATTCCTGGCTATGCCAGTATTCTCACAACATTCTGACTTTGTCTGGGGTATATCTAATATAGTCCCTATTTGTATTTCATGTACTATGCCTTAGTGCAGCTGTGTTATTCTGACAGTTTGCCAGTTATGGGTACCATCTTGGTTGTACGCATGTCCATCCATGATAATCACCTACATGACACTGATATAGGGCCCTACATATTGCCAAAATGGTTTACGCAATATCCAGTGGATGGTTTGCCCCATTATTGAGAATATAGGCGTGTGCTATACCCACATCACTCCCACGGGGCGGGCCTACGAAATCTCTGTCAAACAACACCTAGGCCCATTTCTGCATACCCATGATTCCCATACCTGACAACCCTCTACAGTACCCATTACACATGTTTAATGTGTGCGGTACTGAAGTGTGGAGACACTTATATGCACTCCCCACTCTCCGGATATCAGTTCATACGTCATACATTCTATCGACACATGTGTCATCACCCTTGCACCTGCTACTGTTGCATGTACAGCTATATCGTACTTGCTGAGGTCACTTATTTTGCGTCAATGTCGGTTGACACTACGTATGGATCAGTTTTTGGGGTCCTGCAATGGACACCTATCTGCATGTTTAAAGTGTAGAACTTGCTGGACTGTCACTTTCTGGCCAATGGTTTGGAATGCAGCGGTTTATTCACCTTTCATGCATGTCTGTTTGTCTACCCATATTAGCTATAACGTGGCCTATTTATGTACATATGTCATATCTACGGGACATAAGTCTGTTGTGTATACATATATACATGTACAATCCTCATTTCATAACTTGCTTTGATTTACGTCTGTGGATTATGTGTATACACATATATCTATATCCATACCATACCTTTCCACTGTACAGATTGTCGCAGAGTGTACAGCTGGTTGCCTCTTTATCTTCAGTGTATTTTACATAAACCTGTGTCTATCTGGCAATGTAGTGGCATTTCATTTGAGACTTACTGTGGGGAATACTGGCAAGCAGTTCAGGTTACGACTGCATACCCTTCAGAGAATCCATGCTACTGACACACCCGTTATTCTATCCACTTTCTATGTTTGTTCTGGCACATATCTGGGGTTTGTCCCTATTTGTACCAGTAGTTTGCATGCCTTTGTCCGGTTTCATACTTTACGGGGTTAACAGGTTTGAGCCATGTATAACCAACGTGGGGGAAACAGCATTCATTTACTATGCTGTGAGCGGATCACACACGCACAGGCGCACTTGCATTTCCTTATTGTGGGTTAAGCGCAGGTGCGCATGCATATCCTTATTGTGGGTTACATATGTTTACTAAGTCTTTGTGCTTACGTGGGCTTTATTACTTGTGACAGTAACAGTATATTATCTGTAATCCGGTTAACGGACGTATGCGAAACACACGTTCACCTTTACATATTTAACTGTCTGTACAGCACAGACGCATTCATTACACTTTCACATTATATGTGCTGTAGTCGTAGTTGAACCGAGACTGCATTCATGTTGGCCGGATGCTGTAACCACTATACGTTTGGTGTTCTGACTCATTTATATGCATACCCATAGTACATAGCTACATTAACATATGCCTCACCGCTTCACTTACGACACAGGCATCCATTCTCCTGCTGGGAAAAATGCGGTACTACATGTTACACATTCCCTATTCCCTACTGCTCTGGACCCAAGCTGCATATTTAATCACTGCAGGGATATTCAGAACCCCAAGGCTTATAGTCCTGACACATACAGGTCTTTAATTCTCAGGGTGTTCATGTGGTGATCTGGGTTTAGGCTTGTCCGCCTGGTGAACGGAACTGCCCTGACCGTGTTCAAATGTCAGACAAACCACATGGACAGGGTTTGTCCATTTTAAACATTTTATCTGTGTTTACAGACACAGGTGTTTGGGCAGCTTATAATGTTGGCAATACATAATATGGGTGGGGGTGGTTACAATACATAATCCACGGTGAGTGGTGTTCCCATTCACATTTGACTATTTCCTGTATTCATTCTTACGAGGATTATTATTTTGCACATGACTTAACTATGAATTAACTACAGGTATGCAGTAGTACAGTCAACATATGTGACGGTTTGTTACAGTATAAATGTACGGACCTCTGTAATACTGGGGACTACCCCACATCCTTCACAACATTTCATGCTTATGTACATACTATTATTCTGTGAACTTTCTAAATTTGTGAGAGCAGTAATTACATCTGTCCCTATTTGTCCACCCATCCTTTTAGGCTTTGTCCAGATTTTGTTGCTGTAATAGGTTGAGAGGTGGTGTCGGTATGTGATTGAGTTGAATATATACTGTCGATAATTCAGTGGGGAGTAGGGTTACCACTTGTTCCTCTTTGCGAGGGGAGGTCCCACTTTGGACAGTTGTGTCCTGCAATGTAACCTAAGACATGGCAAGTGTCCTGTGATTTTATGACTAAAATATATTTCTTATTTTCTTTACTAGTTGCATGATACAGGTATTTTGTATCTGGTACACATAACTATTATTTGGGATAGCATAAGCTATTCAAATGCTATGGAATAAGCTTTTATCTTGGCATACAAGTGTAATTCTGTCCTTTGCACTGGCCGGGGGTGTGTTTTATCCTGCAAATTCTGACATTTCTACAAGGGATGTCCCACCTTGGCCATCTGAACAGGTGGCAACCCTAGTGGGGTGACCTGCATGGTGGACAGCTGTTCCATCCTGCGTAGTATGTTTTGCATGTCTGTGTAGAAACTGAACAGTACCGTGACTACACATACATGTTTTGTCCAGATGTGTACAGTACTGGACACCGTGGCGTGTAAACAACTCTGAGGTTTCAACAGGTTACTTATCCCACACGGGATGTACACACATTTTGCCGAAACATGAATGCGTGGGCATTTGGATTTACGTAACTGTGATGGGATGTTGCAATCCTGACACTGCCTAGGACAATACTTCCTACTACATATGGGGAATACTCGCTATGTGTAGGTGTACGGCTGCGCAAGGCTGGTAGCTGGATTTGGTGGACATTCGGACATGGGTGCGGGTTATGTGCTATACAGGGGTTGTTGCGTATTGCATTTGCATGCATGGGTTCTGCTTTTGGATATCCCGGTTCCGCATATAGCATCCTATGTGTATGTGACGGTTATGTTCCTGTTCATGTGTATAGCACATTTTAATATACATATGTTTGTGTGTGTTTGGTATACAATTTGGACTGTCAGGTTTCTTTACGGTTGTTATATAGCCACAACTGCCCAGCTGTGTACTATCACTACCACTGTGGGACTGCTGGTGACCATGCCCATGGGGCTAGATGTATGTATTGGCGGCGCGCTGACATGATGCGCTTCACTTCCACTGGGTATAACTACTGACAGTGCAGTACATTACGGACACACGATTTTAAATATCATTTGTTCCATGGATGGAAACTCATATTGTGTTGCGTGCATTTCTGTTTGATTCTCCAATTTGTGTGGCCGGGAACTGTCTTGCATGCTTTGCATATGTTTCATTATCCACGGACACTGATAGGTGCGATTACTATTGCAGGCAGGCTATAATATTCAGCAGTTTAGGCCGCTCATCGCCAGCCGACATTGACATGCCTCCGGGCGCAGCTTAGTAATGCCCCATGCACTCGCACACGTGCCCTATGCACGTGGATGTGGTGGCAGCGCACCTTCATTAATATGCATATGGTGCTACTACACCATTTATACGCCGCATGGCTGGCGCAGGCCTTACACAGGCCTTGCGCCGAGCTTCATGAATCCGGGGGTCTATCTTTGGTCATGACCTTATTCATAAAGTATTTGTTCTTTCTTCATTAGTTATTGCTTTTAATGTTAGGGTGGAAGAATTTTTTGTGTGTTTTTATTTATATTATTTATTTATTTGACATTTGTTTACTGGGAAACTCCAGCTGGGTCAAAAAGAACCCATTTTCAGTAGAGGCCTGAGGAGAAAAGCTCCATTAAAATATATGATTATAAATGGACAACAGTAACATTCAGATTAGCATTGTAGTAAAGAGCACAAACATTCAAAGTAACAACAGCACAAAATAGAACCTTTGATTACAAACACAGAATAATACTAAGTATACTCTCCAAATAATACATAAGATTAACATGTCCCTACATACAGAGGTAGTTATTTGGAAGATATAATGTAGGGTGAGGTAACTATTTGGGAAAAAAAGGAAAGGATATAGCAGTAGTAGGAAGAGGGGAGGAGACAGAAAGAATGATAAAAGTAATAGGCAGAAAGTAAGAAAGTTAGAAAAAATGGGTAACAGAGGTAAGAGGTGAAAGTGGCATAAAGTAGTAAAAGTTATCAGCTTGGGGTCCGGCAGAAGCAGATCCAAGATTTGGAGAGGTGCTCCTTAACTGAGAGTTTAAAGGACATGTGTACGTGGTTAGATCTGATAGTTAAGGGGAGGGGGTTATTCCAGATTTTAGTTATGGAAAAGGAGGAAAGATTTTGTCTTGCTGATTTCCTGGGGTGATGTTCCATTAAAAGTTGCTTGTTTTCGGACCTGAGTGATCTGTTAGGTATGTAACTATGAAAGATAGTATGAAGAGTGTGATGCTCCTGCACTGGCCCAGTAATCAAGGAGCCTCAATCATCACCACTGGCAACAGTGAGGGACATACACAATGGAAGGATTACAAGTACACACCCAGTAAAGGACAATTTCCCTTCAGAGCACACAGAGATCACAGTCAGTCTGGGGCTGGTTTCTCCCTCTTTCTCCAGATCCCCAATTAGAATCCACACTGGCACAGCTATAGGGTTAATATCTCAGCTGAGGGGTCAAGCCAAGACTTCCAGTACCCTCTCTGTCCAACCAGTGCTTCATGTCTTTGCCCAAGTAGCTGACACACATGCACTTTGAGATTTGATTTATATACAAACACACACACACACACCTGGGGAAGGCTGGCATAGGTTTACTAGCTGTGGACCCTTCTGCCCAGACTATAAGGTAGTTATCACTGTCACTAACACCTACTTATTAGCTACTTAAGGCTCTTACAAAGGGTGACCAATCCTACTGTGTAATGTTACTATTATCTAAATGGTAAGTGTGACCAATACCAAGGCTATTTAGGAGTGGCCGGTATAGTGTCACCAAATACATATGCAAGTACTCTAACAGCTTAAATATTTCTAAACAAACCAGCCACAAAGATAGGTTTAAATATATTTAATAATAAATAATAAAAGAATAAGACAATACTCAATCAACACAGTAACTACAGAGTTCAGAATCACAGGAAATATTTTAAAACAACATTGCAGGACATTCTCAAATGAATACAGAAAACATCTAAACTAATCTTTACTGTATTCCTATCTATCTCTAAAAGAAACACTATAGCTAATTATTACTTACAGACCAACACGCAGGCAGAAGTTCTGAAAGGATGTTTCTAGGTCCAAGACAAGATACAAAATGCCCAGTCTTTCTCTGAGAGAGTTTGTAAATTACTATCAACCATTACTGCTGCATCAGCATGGATTATATCACTCTTTGTCACCTGCCTTCAGTTCCCAGGGTAACAAATACCAACAGAATTTTATAATTTCTGTGTGAGAAGTACATATCTCTCAGATGTACAGATGCTAGGAAGCAATAAAACACTTTATATTTTAAACCTAGTCATAAAAATTACTTTCAAGACAATAGGAAAAACTTCTAGCTCTAGACATTGTGTCTGCTTGTTGCACTGAAACTGAGAGATAACACAATTGTAAAACATTTTGATTCCAACTTATTTTCTTGAAGTTTTGCAAGTTAACTCTGTATGTTCCAGCTTCTACTATTAAAACATACATTTGCACAGGTATATAGTTTATATACATTTCTGTTCTTTTCCAGTAGGATACACTGTGGTTACATTCTTGAAGCTCAGTACATAACATACAGTTCTGTATAAATCATAGCAATATTCACAAATGACATAGGATTATTTACAAAGTTCCAGCTAGCTGGGCTGGCAGCATCACAAAGAGCTGGGCAGGTCATGGGTCTATGAGTGATTTTATGTGTCATTTTAAGCTGAAAGAAGGGAAGGTAATGTGGAATTTCAAGCAAATTGAGAATGTGGAGTGGTATATAGTGATGTGTGGAGCATTTTGCATTGGTGGCAAATTTTAAAATTTTATTGCAGCAAGTTTCAAGCTTAGATATTTGGCTAGTTTGTAAGACTTGGGGCACCATATAAGAGTGTAGGTAGAATGTAGGTAGTGGCTAGAGTGTGTTCAGTGGGAGAGTTTAGGAAACATTTGTGCTGGTAGAGAATTCCAAGTTTCTGGTGTGTTTTCCTAATACTACCTTGAATATGCAGGTCAAACTTGAGATGTTCATCAATGGTGACACCTAGTAGTTTTGTTTAGGGAACAAGTGCAGTAAGTGTCCTGTTCTGTGAGAGAATAGTAAATTGGGAGTATAGTAGAATAGAATAGTAAAAAGGGAGTGAGTTTTGGGGATGAAAAGTAGAAGTTTAGTTTTGGAGGGGTTAAGTAGCAGTTGATTATTGGTAAGCCAGCTTTTGATAGTCATAGAAGCAGCGTGAGTGATTTGCTGACAATGTGATATAGAGTTAGATGAATATATGACAGGTGAGTCATCAGTATGTTGTATGAATGTACTCTGTTGGGAGGAGATATGTGGGTCATTTGTAAAAATATTGAATAAGGGGGGGGCAAAGTTATAACCTTGGGGAACTACAGTAGACATGTTCCAGAATGAGGAGAGGGAGTCTAGCCATTTAACTACCAGCTGTCCATTTGTTAGGTAACTAGTTAACCACTTGGTGGAGGGAGGGGATCTTCCTAGGTCACTGAGCTTTTGAATAAGAAGATGATGAGGAACAGTGTTGAAAGCCTTAGATAGGTGGAGGAATAGTGAGGAGACAAGTTTGCTAGAGTTGCATGCTTTTTTTTCTGTGTCAGTGAAGGATAGTATAGCTATATTAGTACTGTGATCTGGTTTAATGCAATGCTGTATAGAAGTAAGGAGATGATTCTTAAGGAGGTATTGAAGTAGTTGTGAGTGGATACATTGTTTGAGGAGTTTAGAGATGGGTGACAGTAGTGCAGTAGGTCAGTAGTTGGACATTTCAGTAGAGTTGCCATCTTTGTGTAATGGTATAATAAATGATTTTTTTCAGAGTGTTGGGACCTACATTTCTAGGACAGATCTGTTAATGAAGATGGACATAGGATATGCAATGGCTTTTGATGTCATTTTGAGATGTTGTACAGGAAGGCTGTCTGGAGAGTAAAAACAGGATTTGAGTTTGAGAAGGAGCTTCTTAATTGTACTTGTAGAGATGTTTTTTAAGGGAGAAAGATGGAGACGTTGAGGAAGTAAGGGTATGAGGGGAAAGGAGAACAGACAGAGGTAGCAAATCTTGGGTGGCAGGTTGGGATAGTGGTGATTTCAGCGTAGTGCAGTGAGAAGAGATGATAAGTTCGGAGTGACATTCTGTACACATTCAATGAAGTGGTTGTTGAAGAGGTTGGCTCTTTGTGTAGATGTATTGTCAGGAAGAAGACTGGGGTTAGCTTTTTACCAGGATCGAGAGGTGATGAAATCGAGGACCAGAATTTTTTTAGGATTTTGTTTGTTAGCAGATTGTAATGTTAGATAGCAGTCTCTTTTGTCTTTTGTTATACATTTTTTGTCTAGTTACAAAGTTGTCTAAACTTTTAGGTCTGAAGGGGGTTTGAATGTGTGCCAGAGTTTCCAGAGCCTGTCTCTGATTTGCCTTAGTTCTTCAGTTGCTTTGGATAGCCAAGGTGCAAAGCTACTTTTGATTTTCTTTCTGCATAGAGGTGCCAGATGGTTGAGAATGTCCAAAAAAGTTGTGTTCAAGTAATTGGCTGCTTCGTCTAGATGAAATGTTTGTAGGATAGATCAGTTTATGTCTTTTAGTGTGTTGATAAGTGAGTGCTGGTCAAAGTTAGTCATATTCTGTATAGTTTTGTACTGATGATCTTTAAAGGGATGGGAGAATGTTCTAACAGCAAAGGCAGGGAGATGGTCACTTAAAGTATCTGTGAGGGTGCTGGCATTAGAAAATTTGGTGGGAACAGAAACTAAAATCCAGTCAAGTATGGATTTTTGACTGTTATTAGTAAATCTAGTGGGGGAGGTGGGGAGTTGGGTGAAGTTAAGTAGATTTATAGTAGAGGTAGAGAATTTTCAGGTGGGTTCTGCTAGTTGATGTTGATGTCGCCTAAGATGATAGTTTCATTTTGTATAGGATTTGAAATCCAATATAGTATGTCTTCTAAGATAGGGATTTTTGGTCCTGGTGGAATATAAATTACTGTGAGACACAGAGTTTTGGTATTGTTGATGTTTAGGAAAGTGATTAGAAGTTCAGCATTATGAAACAGAGGGATAGGATTTGAATAGGGAGTAATATTAAGTGAATTAGGATAGAACAGTGCTAGTCCTTTGGCTTTCATGTGGATCCTGTCAGCTCTAATAAGGTTATAACCAGGAGGGAGGATTTCTGTGTCTTTAATGCTGGGTTTAAGCCAGGCCTCTGTGGTGGCTAGAATGTCAGGATTGTTATGTGATAGCTAGGCATGGAAGTTGGCAATTTTATTGCAGATGCTCTGAAAGTTAAGTGTGACTGTATTTAGAGTTTTAGAGTTAAGAGCTGAAGAGGGGGCAAGTAGTGGTGTTGGGATGAGATGAAGGGGTGAGAGGAGAGTTGGGGCCAGGATGAGGGTGAATATCACTGCATAGAATTACTTAAGAGAAGTTGGTGTGGTATGGTGAGCTGGCAATGATATATATTATTTTACAGGGATACTGATAGTGGGGTAGGGATGTGTTTTAGTTGGGAGTATGTGAAATTCTTGGGAGTATGAGGGAGTTTAGAGTACTTAGACTGAGAGTTATCATAAAGTAACTTTGTGAGATAGATAAGTAGGGGGTGGTTAGTGTAGGGGAAGCTTTGTAAGGAGAAGTTAAGACAGGATTTAAAGAAGAGGAGGTTATTAGGGTGAGTAAAACTAGAGAGAGTATGGTGTGGAAGACTGTTATGTGAGTCAAAAGTCATGATGTTGGTTGGATAGTGAAGGACAAGTAAAGAAGAGAAAAAACATAATGAAAACAAAAAGAAAAGTTAAGATGAAGAAAGGAGAGATAGAGAGGTGAGGGCTTAGTGACAATATATGTAGTGGTGGGGAGGGAAGTATATAATTTAAAAGGTGGGTGTGTTTGTGAGTTGGGTGTATATATGTGAGGTGTAATTTTATTGGCTATCAGAGGAGGGATTGTATGATGGGGAGGAGTTATGGGGTATAAGTGTAGAGAGAGAAGGGATGGATGAAATTTGGGGGTAGAGTAGGAGAGCTGACTGAACCTGAGTGAAGCAAGGGGAAACAGAGTGGGAAGGACCTTGTAAGAGGAGCATGGTAGAAAAAGCTATCAATAGGGTATTTTTCTACTGCAAATTTGCTGGTCTGGGGATCTTGATACATGTTTTGTGATGTATTGGGCCAAAAGTTAGTATTTCTTGCTGGCTGTTTACATTTCTTAAAATATGGACTTAATCAACTTTTGGGACTATGTCCAAGGAACTAGTGTATGCTACATTGCTCAGGGATTGAATTGTTGAATATAACATAAGCCAAAATGAAGAGGCATAGCAGGTTGTTGTCTACATTAAACTTAGGACATACATTAACTGTAGAAGTATGCTAAAGTAGTCCTTGGGGCAGAAGTGGTTTCAGAGAATTGGGAACTCCTATCGATGAATGACAGTGATGTCCACCTAATTTAAAATGGGAGGTTCAGTTCTGGCAGTCTTTACAACTTGTTTAGACCAACCTTTTTACATCAAGTGTATAATCTAAGGGACAAAAGATAAAGAAAAGGTCATATGAGCATGAAATTAGAATATAGGTCAAGTAGTATAATTGGAGGGGAGAAAGACATAATAAGGAGAGAAGAAAAATAGAGTGAGGAAGAGAATACAGTTGGGGAAAGTAAGTCAGTATCACTAAATTACAGATGAAGCATTTCAGTAAACAGCTCCTAGAAAAAAGCAGTTAATAATCAATTACATGTTAGTGTTCTTTAAAGTAGAAAAGTATATTCACATAATATGATAACATTTGGACCAGGAAAAGAAAAAACATTTACAGTGTTCAGTTGTAATTGGCCAGTACAGGACTCAAAGTATCGTCACAACAAGCTAATATAAAGCTCTTCCACAGGTAAACCCCAGATGCTAATGCAGGAGAGTAGTCTGTAGTCTACAAATATCAATGATATGATTCTGAATGGAGATAACAGATATCTTTACACTAACTAATATTATAAAAGCTGTAGTCAGTTAACTAAGGTGGATTCATAACATAGTGTGCTAGTGCATTCGCCCCCAGGCTAGGCAAAAGTCACTGTATGGCAAGAAAACAGTGTATTCACAGTACTTTAAAAAACAACAGGTGAGAGACAACCACGAGAGTATGCTCACAACAAGCTGAGCCAAGCATTCACTTAGTGAAACCAAAGAAGAAAACAGTATAACAGAGGGTTCAAGATCAGCAAGTAGTGGCAGAGCGGTAAAATACATTTATCATATAACAAACAGAAGCAGCTGAGGATGGCTGGAGGTACATTCACAATATGCAAATCCATGCATAGTTGCAAACTTAAAACTGTAGAGCATATAACAGATCATAAAAGCATATTATTGCATGAAATTTGCCATGTTATGAGCCACAAAATGGAGTTAACAGGCAACAAAACAACTAGATAAAACACAGGTTTTCAAAAAAACAAAGACTCTTCTATAGAAATGCAGTAACTTGAAGCTATCATGTATTATGGCAGTACACAGTTCCTGGGATGAGTCAGTAGGGCAGGATGGGGAGTCCCTGCCTTGAGCAATCGAAGGGAATGAAGAATGGCATGAATCTGGTCAGGGTATGATTTTAAATCGCGCAATGCATGCTGTGAGTATTTGATGAAAGTTAAAAAACACAAAAAATTACTTCCCACGAGATCGGTAGAAGCTTGTAAGAGGAGCATGGTAGAGAAAAACTAGCAATAGGGTATTTTTCTACTACAAATTTGCTGGTTTGGGGGAACTTGATACAGGTTTTGAGATGTATTGGGACAAAAGTTAGTATTTATTGTTGGCTGTTTAAATTTCTTAAGATTTGGACTTAATCAAATTTTGGGACTACGTCCCAGGAGCTATTGTATACTGCATCGTACAGAGAGTGAATTGTTAAATATAACATAAGCCAAAATGAAGAGACATAGCTGGCTGTTGCCTACAATAAACATAGGGCATACATTAAAAGTAGAAGTGCACTACAGACATTCTTGAGGCAGGAGTGGTTTTCAGAGAACTGGGAACACCTATCAAAGAATGGCATTGATGTCTGCCTAATTTAAAATGGGAGGTTCAGTTATAGCAGTTTGTATTTTTTAAGCTGTACCATGTTTTATATTTTCACTTTGATATGGCTGACAACAGTATTAATCAACTGATGGGTGATTCAAACAATGTGGAGGACACTTTAATACACATTCTACATACTAGCATTTTTTGGATTTACTTTATCTTTTGCAAAGTTATTGCAGGCTCAGGCAGTTTTGAGCCACATGACTGCAACTATGATGAATTCCAAGTATGACAATTTAAATAGCAGCAATTCATGTGATACTGGAGATCAGAATTCTTTTTTGTACAGCTGCAGTGACACCTTGATGGTCGACACTTCTTCTAATAAAGTTTTTGGAAAGCTTATTTAACAAATCTGTCAACCCTTTTACAAATAGTAATGCACCAATGGATATTTCTCAGTCCTGCAGCAATGAAAACAGGTCTGTAACTTTGTGCAAAGCATCTACTTTTGAAATTCAAAGTAAATTACTCAGACTTAAATATTTGGAATATAATAACTTTTATTTAGAATATTGTGTTAGGTTAAAACAGGTTCTGTTTGGATTAAGGTTATTTAAGTTTCCAAATGGCATTTAGGTATCATTACATGATCTACAGTGAACTAATTGATTTATTTAATGATACTGGTTTGAATTTTAATTGTGCATAATACCAATAAAAATAATCATTGAAATGCAGATACTTAAATTGGATGCCAGTATTTGTCATAGCCATTCATCTGAAAGATGTAAAACTTTATACGAAAGAATCACAACTATAATTCTAAATAAAAAACAAGGAAAATTGAAACAGGACACGGATGCATACAATCATAAAATGGCCTATTCATGGACATGAAATTAAAGGAAGGGACTGCCAATGACTGTCACAATAAAGAAAAGAGAGTTCATCTTTTGCACTTAATTGATGTCAATGCCAATTTAACAGATAAAGTGTTTTCTGATTATGATGATTTTCCAATGTAACCACATTGATTTGAAAGATTGGTGAGTGCAGCTGCGTCTAGCAATGTTTCTATTGATTACTAATTATATGAAGCATCAAGATGGTCAACAGTCTAAAACCTATACCCATATTTTCAACAATCAGAATGCCAGACCCAAGATGAATAGGCAAGAGCAGGGATCATAGCAGAGGCAGAGGATGAAAGACATAGTCAGCAGCTGTTTTATTTTCAGTCAAAGTTCATCCAGTCTTAATGATTCACAGTTAATGGTTGTCAAAAAGTTATTTTATTTATTCATTCAAGGAAAGCCAACCTAGTTAATTTACTTATATAATTAAACTTGTTGACTCACAAGTTAAGTCTGCACTGTATAGTTAAGTCTGCACTATATATTGAATGATGTACCATTTACTAACAATGATATGCTTAACATTACTAAAAAGAAAAGTATGTTTAATCTTGCATGAAATAATAACTTAAACTTTTTTTTTGTGAGAACAATTTCAGAAAACTGCTGCCAAGCAAAGCTAGGAGCAGGTGCTACAATCTTTATCCTCTGGAAAGGCACGCTTTGTCGAAACTGCAAACGCTTGATAATGTTAGAATTATGAAAGCAGACAAAACTAGTGGGATTGTTTTAATGGATACCAAGATGTATGGATTAAAAAAAGATAAAGATCTTAAACACCCACCTTTAAGACCAATTGTGGCTGGTAGAGGATGGCTGACGGAATCTATTTCTATATTTATTGAACAAGAACTAAAAAAGATGCTACCTAGGGCCTCCACTGTGATTAAAGATACAGCTGAGTTTCTACAACATCTGTATATAGCCCTAGAACATCGTGATGATCTTGAGAGTCTGCTATTGGTAACCCTAGATATGAATAGTTTATTCACTTCCATACCAAATAATTATGGCATTGAGGCAGTAAGAGAATTTCTAACTGAAGAGATGGTAGAATCACGTTTGATATGTGATCTTTTGGAAATCGTGTTGAAGTACAATGTGTTTACCTATGACAACAGCTACTATTGGCAAAGATGGGGGGCTGCCATGGGCATGCCCTGTGCCAATAGTTATGCAAACTTGGTTTTAGCCAACTGGGAGAAAGCTTGGTGCAAGGATGCTAATAACATTTGGAATGACCAGATAATTCTGTACAATCGGTTTGTGGATGACACCTTCATTGTATGGAAGGGCAAAGAAGAAGATTTAAGAAGCTTTGTTAACTTCCTGTCACAGACCACTACTTTCCTGAAATTTGATGTAAAAACATCTAGAGAGATGATGACTTTCTGGATGTGAGATTATCTCTTGATCCGGGGAAGGGAATAGACACTTGCCTCTATAGGAAAGATATGTGGCGAAACCACATGCTCCATTTTTCCAGTATGCATCCCAGGCATATTTTCTCTAACATTGTTGAAAATCAAATTGCAAGGATTTCAAAGCTCTGTATGAAAGAGTCAACCTTTCTCCAGGAAGAAGAGAGGCTTATTAATAATTTCAGCCAACAAGGATATGGAAAGAGAAGTTTAGCACTAAACAAGACCAGAGTTAATGACATACATATTCCTCTAAGGTCAGAGAAGGTGAAAGTACACCATACCTAGCTATATATAAAAGAACATCTAACTTAAGTGTCAATTTGACTTACACTATGGACCATGATAACGTATGCCAGGTGATCAAAAAGTTCTGGCCGATTCTAACTTCGGATAAAAAGTTAAAAGAGATTGTTGGAGATAACCCAAGTTTCCTTTTCAAAAATAAAAAGAATCTCAAAAGGATTTTATGCTCAAATGATGGGATATGTAACAACTACATACATAATAATTCATCAGGAACAAAGAAATGTGGCTTCTGCAAGGTCTGCAATGTAATCAATTGTAGGAACACATTTAAGCATCCAGTTACTAAACAGACATTTGTTTTTCATGGATTAGCTAATTGCCTAACCGGCAATATTGTTTACATAGCTACCTGCACTTCCTGCACAGCATTTTATGTTGGAAAAATGAATATGAAGCTAAAGGAAAGAATTATCAAACATCAATCTGATATACGTAACAGAAAGGAAACAAATTCTCTTTTTCTTCATTACGTGAGCATGAGGGACATAGCTGACCAATCTGATTGAGAGAGAGGAAGCCAAATGGATAATGCTGCTGAGGGCAGATAACCCCCCTGGCCTTAATGGCTGTGTTCCGTTAAAACCTTTCCTTAAAAATAGACGAGCAATGAGCTATGCTCACTTATGACCTGTTTTTATTGACAGAAACCTTAGGTATACTGACTTAGGCTCTGATGTCCCAAAGAAACTGTTGTAATGAAATAAAAAGAAGTGCCCTAACTGATCATCTTAAATTATTTATTTATTTTTTTGTTTCACCTTTTTCTCAAAATCTTGGTTTTTATGCAGAGCTTGTTCTTTTAACCAGAACCTAGTGAAAAAGATTTTACTAATATTCCTTCTGAAAATATGTCTGAGTCTGTCTTAGAAATGTCAAACTGTCATGTTGTTTTAAACAAAGAGTTTTAAATAAAGAGTTTTAACTTCAAGCTATGGAGGTGTGTACCAATGGACTAACTCGATTGGTTAACATTCATCATTCACTGAGGTGTTTCATTGGATGATACCAACTTTAAACACTGAACTCAGCCTACCTACTTAGATCTGAAGAAGGCTTGAAAAAGCTGAAAGCACTTGTCTATTGTTTACATCAGAAGGGTTCTTTACTTTTATGTTCGTTTTTTCTGTTTTTATGTCATCCACATGTTTTAAAACTATGGAATTACAACGCCACTTGACTTTTACAACAGCAAAGCTCTATATTTCAAGTATTGTGGATTAAACATGGTAAAAGCCTGTTATTGAAGCTGTTGTTTTGAAGCTGTCTTTCTGCCATTTTGGTTGTTTAGCAAGTTTTGAATACTCAGATGAAATACTAATACCTGTGGTGCAACGCTCTTCCAATATTTACATTGGATTAAAAATGTATGAACTTTGGTCTGATACAAATTGTTACAAATTAGTAAGTAAATATAATATGTTAAATAAGTACAGATTAATTGATAACTGTCTTCCAGATTTACTACATCAGGGTTACATTGATTTTGCATTATTTCATTTTTTTAAGGTTGAGTGGCCTAAATTGGTAGAATTTTTGGCATTCCCAACACAAATCTACCTTTTAGAAAAATTGTAGAGGTGGATCATATTAAAGACGAACCACTGTCAATCTGTTAGAACACTATTAAGACACTTGTGGGCATTCTTGGATCTTTTGAAAAATTATGAATTTAAAGGGACAAAAACAATGTTAGTGGCTATTGATGAAATATCTTTATATACTTCTGTCAAACAGGTTGGGTATTGGTATAATAGTTAACGTATTTACCTCACAGTCACAAGGTACAGGATTTAATTGTCACTTGATTTACTTGCTCAGAGGTTTTTGGACTTTGCCACTGCAAACACCCCAAAGCAACTAGTTAGTTCCCCAACTTGAGGTACAAATATCTTTGACCTAGTACTCACAAAATGGGGGAAACTGCTCCCTCCTGTGCATTAACTCCTCCCTGATAAGATCTGACCACAAAAAGATCTTTTTTAGTATTAAATCTAACCTAGAGCCCACCATCAAATTTCAAACCGGTTAAGAGCTTTGTTAAGGCCAGTTACCTCAAACTAACTGACAACTTATTAAATTTCCAAGACCCTCCAAACCTGGATGACACTGAAGCCTACTATGAGGTGTACACAAAAGCACTGTACAAATTCATAACTGCATGGAAGAGGCAGTACCTGTCCAAGTCAAGCCTACAATTACTGGTAAAAATAAACCACCCTGATGGACCCGTACCATAAATAGGCTATTCAACAAAAGGAAAAAAATCCTCTCCAAAGCCAAGAAAGAACAGACAAATCAGTGCAAAAAGAGAGTTACCAGTCTAAACAAACAAATCAAAGAGCTGGTCAAATCTGCCAAAGCAAACTATGAGGCAAGAATAGCTTCCCGGGTAAAGGATAACCATAAGGCTTTTACTAATTATATTTGTAACCTCAGGGGAATTGCTCAACAATGTGCTAGGTTAATCATGAATGGCAACACTTACACCCAGCCTGAAACTATAACAAACCTACTGGCCGACAAGTTCAGTTTAAACTCCCCTCCCATCACATCCTACCACACCTAAACAAATACCTGTAACCATTTCCCTACCGGTCATTATAACAGAGCAGGTCCTTACTGTGCTCATTAAACCCAAAAACACAGCCTCCATGGGTCCTGACAACATTCCAGGATGCTTCTTAAATAGCTTAAAACAGAATCTATCATGGCCACTAGAAACCCTCTTTAACCACAGCCTCCAAACAGGCTTTGTCTCAGAAGAATGGAGGACTGCAACAGTCACCCTCTACACAAGGAGGGTCCATCAACTGACCCAGTGAGCTATAGACACATAACCTTGACCACTCTTATCTGCAAGGCCATGGAGAGACTTATCATGGATGTGATCTGTAATAACACAGAAACTCTCTGAAAACTGGACCAGACCCAGTTTGGCTTTGTCAAATAGAGGTCCTGCCTGCTTAATTTGGTGCACTTCTTTGAGAAAGTGAACAGGGCCATGGATGAGGATAAAACAATGCACACTACTTATCTAGACCTGGCCAAAGCATTCAACACAGTCTCCCACTAGGAGATCATAGATATACTTACTGAGTTAGACATAAACCGCTACATCATCAAATGGATAGCCAACTGGCTCAGTATCAGGACACATGTTACATGTCATAGGTGAATCCACATCCAGGAAGAAACCTGTTACTAGCAGTGTCCCACAGGTCTCAGTGTTGGAACCCCTCCTATCTGATATATGCTTTTTGAAGTGCAGGCCAATGTTGGGTGCCTCTGGCTCACCAAGTTCACTGATGACTGTAAGCTAGCAGCAATCACTGAATCCCCAAATAATGTTCACATCCTACCAACAGGCCTAAAAATTACAAATGACTGGTGCCAAAACCATGGTCTGAGTCTAGATGCTAAAAAATGCATAATCATACCCTTTAGTAAATCAGATTTCCATACAAATTATAATATTAATAGCACACCCCTAAAACTAGACCCACTAGAGAGGGACCTAGGAACACAGATAGACAGTAACGTAAACTTTTACTACTGGGCAGCTACAGTAGTGAGAAAATCCTGTGTGGCTCAACTTATTAGTAAAGGCATGGCAACAAGATCAAAGGAAATCATAATGCCATTGTACTTGGCCCTCATCAAGCCCATAACTAAGTATAATGCTCCATACTGCATGTACCTAACCAGGCATTTACACCAGCTGGAGTGACCCCAGAGGATTCCTCACTAAAAAAATGCAAAGTGTAAGACACTTGCCTTATGCAGACTGGTTAAAGGCCCTATCCCTTTACTCCATCTCATACTGTTATTAAGAGGAGACTTATGCCTGAATTACAAGGTAGTCTTTGATCCAGCCTGGATGAAAATGTTACATATTTACAAGAACAATTATACAAGGGTAATGTGTTCCATGGAACTGAACCTTATTTGTGACTCTATCAGAACTTGCTGGAGAGACAGATTCATATACCAAAGGCTACCTCGTCTATGGAATAAACTTCTCATCTTCATAAAACAAAGTGTGTCCTTCACTCTCTTCAAAAAGATTGTGGATAAATGGAGTGGGGCCAGTAAATACACTCCAGGGTACTGTCCATGTCTCTTATGGGAAGAAGCAGTCTGTAAGATGACTCAGGGCTCTAACACCCAAAGGCCCACTGCCCTAATACTGCCCTATCTCGTATCTGGGAAATTAAATTATAATATTGTCATATCCTAGGTGTTATCGACTAGGCTTGTAAAGGATCTTGTGCTATTAGCCCAGAAGTCACCTATAGGATATTTGTCTAGAATCTGCTAGAAATTACCTAAGTAAGTTCACTGATTCTGACAATGTCAAAATCAATAATATTTATCAACTGTTGGACTTAGTCTTAGGTAATATATTTTTTTTATTTCAAGTTAATATTTACTATCAAATTATAGGTGTAGCATGGGGGCCAGAACACCCCCATCTGTTAACCTGATAATGAGTTGGTAGGAGTTTAATAATTTAATTAAAAATTCTTTATTTTGTCATGTTTCTAAATACAGTAATACATTGATGATTTAATTTTTATTTGGAACAGAACTAAAGCGTTTTTGATATGTTTAAACAACATTTATAAGAGTGTAAAATCATTGTCATTTACTGTAATATTGGTTGTAATGTGCATTTTTTAGATTTATTACTTCAGATTTAGAAAACAGAAGGTTTCATATTTCTTTATATAGAAAAGGCACCTACATAAGCAACTATTTTCACTACTTAAGTCAACATCCAGATTTATGAAGTACAATATTATTTGTGGACAGGTTATATGAATTAGTTGGCTAATGCATTATGATGGAGTTTTTTCATAATGAATACTCTTTTGTAAAGAAAATATTTTTAGATAGAGGGTATACAATTGTGAAATTAAATAAGATTGTCAATGAAGATTAAGAATATATAGATACTAAGTCTTATCCTTGTTTGTAGTTACCCACAAAAACACACACTTGGAAGTGGCAGTACACACACTAGTTTTCCCTTTACCAATTTCTGTTGACATAGTCAACATTAAAATATTATTTTGGCCACCTGGAAAATTATTACTGGTAACCAAGATCTAACTGATATAGTGACAAAGACCATATTTGTGTTTAAAAGATGTATAATATTAAAAACATACCAGAAAATTCTGATAGCAATATGCCTGCCATTGTTGTAAACAATGTAGATTTATTAACTCTGGACACAGTGTTGTTGTGAAGTATTTAAATAGAGAACGTTTTTATCACTCTTGGGATTGATTAGAAATTTAAAAATGTCATTTATCTTACCACGTGTTATTTTTGTGAGAGTTTCTATGCAGGTAAAAACACCAGAAAGCATTTATGGAGAATATATGAGCATTGTTTGGCAATTAAAAATAATTACATCCTGAAGGCACTTACAAAATATGTCAGTATGTTTTTTGGTTTTAAAGATTTGAGATTTTTCATTATTGACTATGTCAGTAACTCACTAGTTGGAAGACATTAATAATGTAGTGGAAGTTAAAGAGGTTTGGTGGCAAGTCTCCCTAGTAACAGATAAAATAATTGGATTAAATAGATCAGTTAGCATCAAATGTTTGCATAAATCTTCAATTTTTTTTATATTTAAATTTCAAACATTGTTATTAAATAACATTTTATGTTTTAATATGTGACATGGTTTTAATGTTTGTTGCACTTGAAGATGAATGTTTTTACATTAAAAATAGCTTAAGTTGGTCACATGACTATGTTATTGCACATACTGTCACATAACTTATCTAGGTATACTTAAGTACATTACTTTGAAAAATGTGTATGTTCTGATGAAGTTCTGATTAAAAGAAAGAAAGTGCTAAATGTTTAAATTCTAGCTGTGGTCATGGCCTTACTCATTGAGCATTTTTGTTTGTTCTTCAGTTTCAACCTTCCAAATATTTTGGTACCCTGTCACAAGCTTTTGCACTGAGCCCTGTTTCAATGTCCATCTGCAATTCAGAGAATTACTTAAGTTTTACCTACATTTTGCAATTTTGTCTTTCGGCAAGATATTCTCACTGAGCAGATCGGTTAAGTGATCAGTGTAGACTGACAGAGTCTGATCAATTTCCACATTTCTTTTTGTGGTTGAGTGTACAAAACATTCTATTTTTTACTAACCTTTTGTATCTGCAGGAGAATCAGGTCTACTGCTAGGAAATGGGAATGTGGGAACTGGGTTCAACATTCCTAGCAACCTATACTCCTTCTGCTCCTTCTTTTCTGTGCTCGGGAAAATGTAAGCTCTAAGCTACACTGAGATTCCTTCGCAGGAGTCAATGGTTGCTCTTCAGAGCTTTGAAGGTTTCTCTTATTATTTTTTTAAAAGGCATTGACTCACCCCATAGTTTAATGGTAAACTAGACAAGAACAGTTCTTCAGATTCAAACACAATGTTTTCCTCTGGTGCTTATTTTTTGATAATTAAATATTGGGAGTCAAGTTTTCCACATTCTCATTAACTGGGCATCATGCCACAACCTCCCAAGACCACTTCTCACTTTCTATACAAACTTATTGAATTATAAGCATAAGTAATATATTGTTTATATAATATCTAATCGATGGAGCATGATAAGATTCACTTTTCGAATATATTTTCTCTTAAATTTTGTCTGTAGGTGATGATCACTGTTGTGATACCAAGACCTCATGTAAAAAAATCAGAAAAATTAGGTTGATGCTGTTGCTAATTCTCTTTTCTTTTTAAGGAAAATGTACAATGTCTCATACAGTATAGAATATAAAATGATTATTAATTGTCAGTCACTTTTCTACTCCCATATGATGCTTGATTTTGAATGTGATTAATGTTTTGTTCTACCTAAAGCATTTTTATTTTGTAACATTTTTAAATTTGGAAAAAAAAGTAAGGAAAAGAATGGCCACGTATCATTTACGGAGTCATGCTGTTTATCTTCCTTGTGTAGCACGAGCCGTTGTCTCCTGCTTTGCCTAATAAAAAAAGTTTTGCTGCACTCCTGGTAAACAATGAATCTCCTTGACTGATTGACATGTATGCTGGAGTCCCTTTGTATATTGCATATCCTGATGAGTGGCTAAGATCGTACTTTAAGGGGAGTGACTAAGCAATGATTAGGTGAAGTTTTCAGGTTAAATACACAATGAGAGATTTCTGTTTCTAAGTCTGCTTTTGCATTTCATGTTATGTTTATTTATGCAGAGCAAAGAGACTTATCTCAGTCAAAAAGAAATGTCTAACTCGTGGACAGTAATATGTACATTTAAGAGGGTTCCTATTAGAAGAATGAAAGTCCAAAATATCGAACGACTGTATATGTGAAAATGCTGTTTTTTTTTGTGAGATTGCGGTACAGTGAATATCAGGAAATTTTCCCTTTCCTCACTGTAGTACGATATCAGAGTTGGTATATATAATTATTGAGTGGTGTGGGGGGCACAGCCCCCCACCATAAATGGTTCAAAGTCCGGTGAGCTTGCATTCATATAATATAGACCCCATTTAAGATACTCAATCCTCTATACCTGATACTGATTTTCATTTTATTGTGTGAAATTGTACTGAAGACTAGGAATTTTGAAGTTAGAAGACAAACAAAGGAAGGGTGACTAGCATCTCATCAGGAAATTAATTGTAAGTGTGCATGCATTAGAGGACTATTGTTACTTTTATAACCAAAAGCAAATGTTCTCATTGGCTTATGGCTTATGGCTTGACTTGGCTTGGGCATCTATCAGCCTTTTTTCTGTGTTGTTTGATATATTATAGAGTAATGTAAATATAACAATAAATAATCAAAATATTCACATTTCCTGTAATAATGAAGTTATTGAAGGATTCTTTTTTACGTTACTTTCATTCTTGGTATGAATTTGCAGTCACAAGAATAGAACAAAAGGATAGTAGAAAGGTGAAAAACAAGAAAGGAAGATAAAGTGATTGGGAAATGAATTGTTTTAAGGTTTTACATAAGGGTCAAATTGATTTTTACATGATCATACATGTAATATTTATTAAACAAAGTGCGGAAAAGTGGAAAGTGCAAATCAAATACTATGCAGTCTTCTAACTTGAAGTTCATACAATTTGAACTTGTTTGCTTACTTTGTATTTTCAAGACATCCATGAAACATATGTAGAAACTGACATTAAGTATATGTTATGCAGGTAAGCAATGCCTTTTGTTTGCGTCTCCTCTATGAATACAAGATGAAAATACTTAATACTGAGTTATGTGCTTTTTATAATGCATGACAGTATAATGTGTCATATATTCTCTCTGTAATACTTAAATATAGAGAAATCTGATAAATGATACTGTTAAATAATAAGTGAATTGAAGAAAGATTTAATAGGATTCCTATCAAATAGAAATGATTACCATAGAGTGCAATAATGATTTGGACCACAGAATGCCTTCACCTTAAAAGAGTATATCTGATTAATATGTGATATGGATATCACTAAGTACAACCCAACACAGAGAACAAGTTGACATATATGGATTCTAAATTAAAGAGAACCTCACTTTTTTATAAATCTATTTGTTTTTCTCCTATTGTGTTCTACTTACTTATACTTATGTTATTTACTAATTCATTCTAATGAATATTATAATAAGTAATCACAAAGTTAAACAAGTATTGGATCACTACGTTAACTGTTAAATAGTGATATTACACTACTGTTATGAGAGATGACACAGAATGATATACATTTTAAGTTGGTAAACTGGTTACTCTGCTTGACATCTAGTAAAAAAAAAATTAAGAAATGAGGGTACATTTAGCATTTTGGATGAGAATTAGTTAACACGGGACAGTTTAAATAGCTTGTATAAACTGTTTTTTTTTTTATTTCAGTATGGGTTTTAATGTTCATATAGTTAGTGTTAGTAAATCTATTAGTTTAGCATCAAGATTTATGGTAGTAGCACATTTTACAAAAACACATTCAAACGAGTTCCAAAGACTAGTATAACAATTCATAATTGCAGTAAGAGGATAAATAAAAAAGTGGCTTATTAAACCAAGACCAGAAAATCAAAGTTTTAGAACTGCGAAACTTTAATAAAATAAAAAAAATTTAACAAAATTAATGTTTTTGCAGGAGGCAAGCCCCCCTGAACCCCTTACACCCCCCCTGATAAATAAATATTCCAACTCTGAGATCACACTACAGTGAGGAAAATGGTAAATGTCGCATTCCACGCTGTATGATGATCTCTATTAAGAATGTTCAAAGTTCCAAAACTTCAATATTCTGGTGTCAGTAGACTGAATTTTGAAGTTTTGGAATTTTAACCTTTCAAAGTAGACCATTATACAGACACAGACACACACAGTTTTATATAAATATAAATATATATATATATATATATATATATATATATATATATATATATATATATATATATATTTGTATATGTGTGTGTGTGTGTGTGTTTGTGTGTGTATGTGTATATCTAGAAAAATAGATAGGAAGACATGAACATGCCACTTATTTTATAAATATTGATGGTCTTAACAAATATCCACAAGAGAAGTAATTTGATAAAATACCTCAATGTGAACAAACCTCAAGCTCTGTTTCTACAAGAAATGCATACCATGCAGGTGGAAGAGGGACAAATTAATTTAGATCAATTTAAAATAAAACTTAATGGTCATTTAAGAGCAAAAGATGTTTGTATTAGAGACAAAAATGTTGTTCAGATTTAACAATTAGCATAGAATGGAATGCTATGCTAATAATAGAATATTATAATTGAATTTTAACACCTGTAATTTGTATTGGATCCCAGGAAAGGTAGAAAGGAAAGCAAAAAAAAAATAAATAAATAAATAAATGATCGATTTTCTTAACAATATAAAAGGAAGCTTAATTATAGGAGAAGATTTTAATGGTATCTTTGACAAAACATAAGTTAGCACAGAGAAAGAATCCAGTATTTTGGCAGTAACCGAGACTTTGAGAAATAGGATCAATGTATTAAAATTAAAATATGTTAATCAAATAATGAACAAGAATCCAATAGGTTACGCACATTATTCATATGTTTTTTGGCATGCACTTGAGAAATTACATGATTTTTATTTTGTCAAATAACTAAAGTAAATAGTTTAAAAAAACTTTCCTTGTCATATTTCTAATCATAACAAACTAGAACAGACACTGACTGTTAAGCTTAAAAGGCTAGCACTAATAAACAGAGTTCAACTTGCCTTGCAACATTTGAAGAATTTCAAAATGGGTTAACATAGTAACTGACTTATTTGTTATAACAAATTACAAATAAATGGTAACAAAATTATGATATGGGACTCCCTCAAAGTATACCTATATGGAAAATGTTGGCATGTAGCAAAATACGATTACACTGAGGGATTAAGATAAGTATCAAAGAAGAATTCAATTCTACACAAAAAAAAAAATCAAAAAGGGAAAAAGATTATTTAGGTCTAGTGAATTATCTTAATAAGAAGTATTAATAATTACTATTGCATAAGGAGATTATAAGCATTGAAAATTTTAAACTTTCATCATATTCAGTATCATCAAGAGGAATGTATAATTTGATAAGAAAACCAAAATGTAGTTCTAGAATAAACCATGTTCAAGAGCTTAGAAATCCAGTAATAGTACAACTTAAACCAAAATTAGAAAACTTGTGGTGGTGCTGCCGTAGCGTTGTCACCTCACAGTAAGACGTTGTCCCATTCGATTCTCAGCTAGAGTGTCTTCTGTGTGGAGACATGCGTGAATGGGCATACCTTCATTGAAGGTTGTCCGTCAGGGCCGGCAACTCGGCACGTAAAAATCTACAGCCAATCATTAGCGGACCAGAGTTTCACTGTAGCGACCCCTAACCGGGAAAAAGCCGAAAGACTCAACAACAGCAACTCACAGAAAATAAGGACTATAATGATATTTTGAACAAAGAGGGTTTTCTGACAGAAATAAATAACACAGAGTAACATTTCTTGCAAGGAATGCAACTAAAATGTCTCAGCAAGAAGTTATTAACTCAATTATGAGAACATTTTCCAAAAAAGATATAATCGATAAAATAAGAAATTGAAAAAATAGCAAAGCTTTGTACCTGATCTAATACTATCAAAATATATAAATTATATCCTGAAAAAGTGAAATTATGGGCCAGATTCCAAAACAATGTTGCAGGCAGTGCAGCATGCCAAAGGCAGTCTTCAGTGCACTAGCTGTGGATGCAATTAAAGACAAGCCAGAATTAGTCTGAGTAATTATCTATTCATTGTAGGATAATTATGAACTCTGCACATGCTTGCCAGATTCCAAAACACAATGTGCATGCCCAACTCAATTTAAATTAAATAAAGTGCTTCGACAACTGCATTCCCAAAACCATCGGCAAATGATATATTGCAATCCAATGAAAAGAAGCCATCTTCTATGTAAATCTGTGGAATCCAAAAGCAGAATGCAACCTCTAATGAATGTAAAACAACAGGCTACAATACTGCAGGCCATACAGAAAGATATGGCAATACATTCCAGAAGGCAGCCAGTTACACACAGAGCCAGAATACAACTAAGCCAACTGTCACAGCAGGAAATAATTGATATGTATGAATTAGACAGATAACTGGTGCAAGCTATGTGCAATAAGCACACCCCACACGTCTGTGGTCTGAACTTAAGTTTACTGTGAAAAGAACATTCCAATGGCATATGGGAAATGCTGTAGGAGTCTCACAATTACCAACTGCATTCTTTCACAATTCACAATTCTTTCACAATTCCAGGCAGCAATGTGCAACAAGATAGAGGAATATATCCACTTCCCATCTACAGTCATGGAGCAGTAAAGTGCCATGCACCAGTTTTACAACATCACTAACTTCCGCCATGTCTTCGGAGGAATAGACTGCACCCATGTGCCTATTAAAATTTCCATGGAACTGAAATAGAAAGGTGCTTATATAGAAAATGGGTGGCCATCGCTAAATTGTCAGTTGGTGTGCTCAACAGATGGCAGCATAATGAATATCATGGGTAGTGCCCACAATGCTGCTATATGGAGGTGAATTTGTTTCAGGTCTGCTTTTCAACATGGTAAAATACCTGAGGGACTGTACAGAAACACAGCTAGGATGTAAGCAGAATATACCCCTGTCAACTGTATGCATGATGGCAACATATGTTTTATCCCCCCCACCAACAGGTCACTGTGGTTACGCACTCAAGCAATGGCTTAATGACATCATACAGAGTGCCATACAATTCTACAGAGGAGGCATACAATAGAGCACATGCAACAACAACAAAAAAACACCATTAAGCATGAGTTTGGAATGTTGAAATCCAGATTCAGATATCTGAACACTTCAGGTGGTGTATTGCAATAAAAAGCTGAAAAGTCAGCAATGAATATTACAGTGTGTGCCATGCTTCACAAAATGTTAACTGCCCCACTTGTGGTTTGCCTGACACAAGTGTGGGTGACCTGGCCCAAGAATCACAGAGGTGTGAATATGAAATGTCACAGCTGTCAGAGGTGGATCAGGATGACACAGGAGGAGAAGACACAGTTGTGGGTGAAAGTATGTGACCACAAGTCCTAGATCAGGCAACATAGCAATGCCTGACACATACCTTTCAGTCATGACAAACCATGTGTACAGAAGTACCCAGAATAAACAGTAATGTTTATTTATTGCCCCACAACAACAGCACAGATTGCATATAATGGAAATGAACCAGCAGGTGTATATATTGTGCATCATACATATGTTAGTATGAACATATACAAAACAGTGCTGACAGGAACCATCAAATCAGACCACAAGTGACACACATATATTTACAAAGTCTGTAAATGGCACACAACAAGGGAAATTGTAATATAAATCATATCCCTATCTGTCCACTGTAAAATCATGCAAACATGAAAGGAAGTCATCGCATGTTGCATTCCTTTCATCAATATCACTATTAACGAATGTCAGTGTAAAAGGAAATCATTATCAACAAGGGAATGTAGTCACCTTGGTCAGTAAAAATAACAGAATTCCATGACATCAGACCTCATAGCAACCAATTACAGATGAAATTGTCAGTGGTTTGCACAGCATTCATCATTGCCATGGGGTCAGAATGACACTACAGGACATACATTGGATCAACTGTCAGTGTTACTCTAATACAATCTAGGTTACCCATGCAAGCAGGTCACACAGCAGTCCAAGCCACCCTTGCCACATCTAGAAACAATCTTCCCATGTTGGTGTATTGAGGAGCTTGATGTGGTGACACCAGCATGTGCAGATACATTGTGGGAAAGTACATGACTGCGGGTTTTTTGGTAGTGATTGCTGGGCTTACAGTAGACTAGTCAACAGCAGATGTGCATGCATGTTGTAGCACATGCATTGAGGACTGATTGGTAAATTTGTGTCTAATGAGAGGGGCCTACCTCTCCAATGTGGTAATCTGCTGAGCATAGTCAGGGCATGTAACACCTGATAAGTGCTATGGCACTGCTCTAACCAGGCTTTTGATACAGCATGCCACAGATAACATACTGTCATATCGTGTAGTCGGTGCCACCAAGACCTCCCCATGACTGTGCTCTTGACCTTCATGCAACACACATAGCTAGTGTGCAACATGATCTGTGGCATGGGCAAGTGCTTGAACGTCAGATCTATGACATCACTGGGAACATTCATTCACCCGTAGGAGTAGGCAGACACCCACTGACATACACCCATGCACAACAGCTATACACCCACATGTGCTGTGCTGGGCAGTATCACTCTGTTGTGGGGAAGAGCCAACATCACCAACAGACTCAACATGGAACAGTGGTGCACAGGCATCACCCTGTCCAACATCTGATGTCCGCACATCATCAGAATGGCTGGACATATTTTCCTTCATGTCAGAGGCTACAGTCTGAACCATACAGATGTTATCATATGGGCCAGGCTGTATCACCAAATCTGTGTCCTGTATGTCACTGGCTATGCTTGCACAGTGAGGCACTCCACATCCCACCTCAGGATCAGGAGGACAGGCTACTGCAGAAGGCTAAAAGAAGAGACAGAGGACATGGGTCAGATATAATGACATTTATTACATGGTGCAGCTCAGTATGGACATATGGAAAAGCTATATAACTACAATATTAGTAAGGCTAGGGACTTAACAGAAGGTCATATCCAAGTATGAGGCACAGGACCTAAATAATAAGGAGAAGACATTTACTTTACATTTGCAAGATATATGACATATCTGAGTAAGAACAAAATAAGACACACATGACATATCATTGTGGAAATCCACTGCCAGAGGTCAGGGATGAAATGCAATTGTTGTAGAGGAAATAAAGAAACCAGACAATATTAGTAAGCAAATATTCACTGTCTCCCACCTTTCCAACAGATGTATGACACACAGCAGGTAATATATACACATACCAGTTTGATGAGGCTGAAGTGCAGATGGCAGTTGTCCTATGAAGGTGTAGAAAGACACAGTATTAATGGAGGGTACCGAAAGGAGTTTTAAGACTGACACATATGAAACAAAGGAAATGCCATACCATTTACATCCTCCCTATATTGTGAGTTTCTAATCTGTCATAATGCAGATCCTGTAGAAGGAAAATAAACAAATCACAACACGTGGGTATGCAACAAAGTCGTGAAAATGGGCAGAGGCTCATGATGATATATAGACCACACTAACAGGATGTGGAGACATCCACGTGACATATAGTGCATATATTGTACAGAGATACTTGTGTATGGAAAACAGTGACATGACTGTCATACATCACTGTTGTGATACACAGTGCTGCAGCCTATAAACATGATGAACAAACATGCCTGGTCCTTCTGTAGGTGCACCTGCATAGCCCATGTCTATAATGTATCTGTAGGTAACAATGTCAGGGATACATCATCATGTCAGTATACACCACTGTCAAGACAGTCAGCAGAAGCAATAACAACTATTCAGCACAGTAACAGTATATGGAGAGACTCATCTGACATGTGTTGCTGCTGTGCAGATGTGGAAGGACCTGTGCAAATGAATTAAGATGACCCTACACATGTTTCTTGAAGTGTTATGTATGTACCACATTTGTATGATAACATGCCATTACACATTTTGATTATCATGAGCATGTGTGCTCCCTCATTTATGCCACAGTTCTGCTGCTGGAACACAGAAATAACAACAAATGAATAAGCATGGAACAATGATATGAAATGATGTAGTGTATATGCACCGATGTTAAAAAAGTATAATGTGGACTATGATGTTTGCAGATAACATCGTGATCTGTAGTGGGAGTAGAGAACAGGTGGAGGAGACCCTGGAGATGTGGAGGTATGCTCTACAGAGAAGAGGAATGAAGGGCAGCAGGGCTAAGACAGAATATATGTGTGTGAATGAGAGGGAGGATGGAGGAATGGTGAGGATGCAGGGAGTAGAGGTGGGGAAGTGGATGAGTTTAAGTACTTGGGATCAACAGTTCAGAGTAATGGTGAGTGTGGAAGAGAGGTGAAGAAGAGAGTACAGGTAGGATGGAGTGGGTGGAGAAGAGTGTCAGGAGTGATTTGTGACAGACGAGTACCAGTAAGAGTGAAAGGGAAGGTCTGTAAGAGGGTAGTGAGACCAGCTATGTTATATGGTTTGGAGACAGTAGCATTGACAAAAAGGCAGGAGTCAGAGCTTGAAGTGGCAGAGTTGAAGATGTTAAGATTTGCACTGGGTGTGACGAGGATGGACAGGATTAGGAATAAGTATATTAGAGGGTCAGCCCAGGTTGGAAGGTTTGGAGACAAAGCCAGAGGCAAGATTACGTTGGTTTGGACATGTGCTGAGAAGGGATGCAGAGTATATTGGAAAAAAGATGCTAAGGATGAAGCTGCCAGGTAACAGGAAAAGAGGGAGGCCTAAGATAAGGTTTATGGATGTGGTGAGAGAGGACATGCAGGTGGTTGGCGTGACAGATCAAGATGCAGAGGACAGGAAGAAATGTAAACAGTTGATCTGCTGTGGCAACCCCTAATGGGAGCAGCTGAAAGAAGAAGAAGAAGAAGAAGAAGAAGAAGAAGAAGAAGAAGTAAAAAAAGTATGATATACATGTACATCCTGGAACATCTGACTTTATACTTGGTATATGACAATCACAACTGGTAGAATGGATGGATGCCAGGAACATTGTCATCTCATCAGGGGGAGTCAATGGTGAACCACCACCAGTGGCATTCCTCAACCACTCATACGTGTGTATCCTGTTGGCTGCACAAAGGATCGTGTCAGAGAAGCATTGCTGACAGGCCTCCCAGGGTCTGTTGTGAACTCCTACAGTGTTTTTCATGTTGGTCAGATCTGTCCACACTGCATTCCTCCATACAGTATTTCCCACCCATCCAAGAAGGCTGCATCTATGCTGGTGCAGAGCATCAATAATGATGTCATTTTCTCAAGGAGAGAAACTGTCACCTCTGCTTTGGTTTGTCATCTGGAATACAGTGATATACACATGATTTACTTTATATGGGGTCCCATATCTGGATGTGATGATGTTAAAAGTATATGTCAGTTGACCTGCTCTCCATTCATGTGCAATGTAAAGGTATATAAAATAGTCATCTATAGTACTGTTACATATATAACAACATGAATGATATGAAAACAAAGTCTGAATACGTAACACAATGAAAACAACTTCTTAATGCATAACACATGAAATAACACCATGATATGTGATATCTGTGGAGGTTGTATATGGGATTTGAACCGATTGCAATGGGAATCACAGCAATGACAAGACAGCCACACAACCATTGTGTCACACACTCAGTACAGCATGAGTGACATCACACATTAACATGCACAACATAACATAATGAAAGTTAATGTGAATATATGGTATGCAATACAATGCTATAAAGAAAGCCTGTAGAAAACAAGCAGTCATAGTAACATGAACTGTTATGCATGAATACCTGCATACTAATGCAATAAACAGTGAGCAGATAATGTCATTCCCATTTTGTCTGTATGGTATGAAATGCACTAACAACCACTACTGCAATACTCTTGTAAGTATCTGTGCAGTAATGATTGCATAAGCTAGGGAAACCTTTAAAAGTATCATTATCTGTAGGCATACCACAGACAATACTAGGTAGCCGAATGTATTTTAATTCTGGCACTATCTATAGTAAACACATATCTAAGAATACAAAGAACAAAGACTATGGTGTAGGTAAACCGGTCCTCCAAAAAATAAATCCTACAATATCACGGTCAAAGGAGACAGCGGAACACAGCAGTAAAATTCAAGAATTTAATCCCAGAACAAACAGTAGAACAAACAGTAAGCGCTTTCGCAGCAGCAGCTGCTTCATCAGACAAATAAAGATCCAAACTGTATTACTTTTAAACAGCAAAGCAGCCAATTAGCATGCAAAAACAATTAGGAATTAACAAGATCCCTTAAAGCCACACAAAAAATGCAGCTCAAAGCTCATTATATAAACACAAAAACATTTCATTCATAAAAACATACAAAGCATTTCATTCAACAGCCAAAAAATGCAGCTCAAAAAACATGAAAACATTTCATACTTAAAAGCATATAGAACATTTCATTCATAAAAAACATATGAAGGTGGATGCATTTTAATTCTGGCACTATCTATAGTAAACACATATCTAAGAATCATGAATATCACATCAATGTATCAATATCGATATCAATGAATATCGACTAACATGCAATGGATAAATACACTTGGAGTATGTCAGTTTCTGTAACTATACCACTGAATGTACAGGATCACCAGAAATACATATGCATGTATTGTCAGTCCGTCCATATGTACTGTTCACTGCGACTCTTTCCATTTATCTGCACAGGTGCATATGTGGAATTCCAGCTTATCAGTGATGCAGACATATCCAAATGTATGCATTTTAGTCTATTCTACACCCCACCAGTATCCCACAGACATTTTGTAATGCAGGTAGTTTTGCCAAAGAAGTGACTGTCAACATGTGTAAATAATTTTATAAGGAGTAATAATAATAACATAGGTCTGTAATAAGAGCAATATATCCAACAATTGCAATGTCGGCAGGCGCAACATTACCTTTGAAGCTACCTGTAATTCAGGTGTACCATAAAGTTAGACCAGCTATGTGCACACAGCTTTTAAGTACCATTTGAGCCATACAAAATTAAGGAGGCTCATTATCATTCAAGGTTTTGAAATCCCATTTGTGCATGTCCACGTAAGTTCTCAAAATGGGGTACATTAACCAATAGCTCAGCATGAAGTAATGATACTCCATGCAAATACCCGATAGGTATTGTTAACTGGGATGTTGTGTAGCATGTGCCCATCACCCTCCAATGAACTGATAGCAATCTATAAGCACCACTTTTAAAGTGGGATTTTGCTACATTTACTACTCATACTATAGCTACCTGCAGACTGAGTGGGATGTCAGTAAACAATTTTCTGAAGCCTTTTCTCTTCAGCTACATCAATGAGATGGCTACTGCTATCTGTCTTCTGCATGTCAGGGCATTGAACTGGACTGAGGAGGAGACGATCCAGATGATCAGCCTCTATGCCGGACCTGAGCAATGTATGCTGGCATGGCCCAGGAACTTTGCAGTGATTGACATATGCAAGCAGATTGCAAGGGAGCACTGAGGATGCACAGGGATCTTCAGAACTGGAGTGCAGGTTCTCTGGTACTATATCAGAAGGATGCAGAACATCTTCTCCAGAGGGTCAGTGAGATGACAAGACAACCTGCAGATGCCTGTAGTAAGTGTCATAATATCCCCTTTAACTGTACATTCCTATAGACATCCCATATAGTTGTGACTCATACATCCTAAGGTTTCCTTTTAGAGTCATTACTTAGCTGTTCTGTCTCTTAGCTCATCTGGTTAAACAATAAGGCAAGGTAAGTGCTTCTCCCCTAGGTATTAATTCAATTCCCATGGTCTTTTTCTGTATAATAGTGTTTGTTATATACATACTATTGAATATAGGATCCTTGTTGGTTTGACAACTTATACAGTGCATCATTTTACCCATCCATCATAGCTATGTTTCACTGATGACCAAGCATTTTCTGTTATCCACAATAGTTTGAGACCATCTCACAGTATACTTTTGCATGTGTGAATACGAAGTCATACATACCTATAATATGCCTCTCTGCTTTACAAAATGCACAGTACTGTTAAATGTGTATTTGCTGTACCCATTAATGTAAGAGCACTGCAGGTCGGCATGTCTAACTGATGTTAGACTTTGCAAAACCTAATACAAACTGGCCATCACCTATCTTGACTGTGTATGGAGCATAAAGGCCTTTTATCTCTTAGATGTTGGACGGGTGTGTATTCCTCCATTATCCACAGGAATACACACACTTTCAACATTAGGTTGTTATTGAGGAAGGTATTGTGCTGTATTTTAGCTCAACCTGTTACTCAAAACACCATTGTGCATACATCATGGATATATGTGGGTTAAAATCCAAGTAAGGGGTAGTTTTGAAACTGAATGTACAGATAGCCACTTGTTAATCTATACAGTTAGTTTGTACATGCTTATGCCTATAGCATTTATTTGTTAGATTACTACTGATATCTCTGTTATCTGTACATTTTCTGGAAACAGCATAGCTATGTCAAGATAGCTATCTGTGTAAGGTTTGAAAATAGAGGTATACTTTGCCTGTACACTTGGAACACAGCTCACAAGCTGTATATGTAAGGTTTTGACCATAGAAGTATACTTCACCTGTACACTTGGGGCACAGCTCTCAACCAATCATAGATATACCTCAATATAATCAGTGACTAATCCAGAAATACACACTAATTCCTTGGGTGCAATACTTCTGCTGTGGCCTCTTCTGGCTGTAAAATGCATTAGCGCTTTGTGTGCAATACTTCTGCTGTGGTCACTTCTGGGTGTAAAATGCATTAGCTCCTGCTGTAATCTGTTATATGCAAAGTGAATAAGCTGCTGTTGTCAGTTCTTATAGAGGAACTTGTATTTGTATATGTTGACCACACTCACTACAATTTGAGTCTCCCATAGACCTACCACGACAGCAAACCAAACACATAAACACACAAAAACATACTCGGAGGCTCTAAATAAAAATCTGCCTAAGCAGCAGAGACCTCCAAAGCAGACACCCAATCAACCGCCACCCCAAAACAAAACACGTGCAACACATAGCTCACAAAGCCAGTGTGCCAAACAGTCACAGCCCTTAAGGCTAAACAACACACCTGATACACTTGTAATAGGTGACTCTATCGTTAGGCACACTGACGTCCCACTCACCAGGCTGAACAAGGAGAAGGTCATGGTGAGCTGCCTATCAGGTGCTAGGATCCGCACTAAGGTCACTCCAAGGCAAATACAAATATGACTCAGTCATTGTCCATGCTGGTGTGAATGACCTGAGACATACCTCCCTGGACTACATGAAAAGAGACATAGAGGAGCTCTCTGAGCATGTAGCTCAGGCCGGTATGACCCTGACCTTGAGTAGCATCTTACCCTCACCAAGAATGATGCCACAATATGAAGACAAGATGATCAATTTCAACAATTGGCTTAAGTATTGGTGTCATTCAAAGGGGATCCAATGCCTGTCAGTCTGGGATGACATGCTCGACAAGCCACGATGCTTCGCTAGGGATGGCTTGCACCTGTCACCCCTGGGCTTTTGGATATTGGCAAAGGCTCTTGCCACCCGCATAGTGCCTTTTTTAGGTAAGGCTCAAAAGACAAACCCACCTCCATAGGTATCACAAGGGATAAGAAACTAAGAGTAATGCTACTCAATGCCAGAAGTCTAAACCTCAAGATGCATGCACTCGAAACTCTCCTTAGCATGGAGAACATTGATATCTGTGCAGTAACAGAAACCTGGTTCAAGGCTCCCGAGAGCACCCCAGCACTACCAGGTTATACCTCATACCATGTTTTTCAGCCCCAAAACTTGGACCAAACCACAAAAGGAGGGGGAGTATCAATATTCATCAAAGATACCCACACCTCCAGGTTGGTGGCACAGCATGAAGCATCAGAGACTATCCATGTGCAACTAACAGTGGATGAAACTGCCTTCTAGTTTATAGCCTGCTACAGACCACACTCCCAAACCCAGGAACCCCACTCAGCCTTCCTGAGAACACTGGAAAATATGAAGATCTCTCCAAACACCATTATATTGGGCGACTTCAACTACCCAAACATAGACTGGGAGCATTACTCTAGGTCCAACACCCTAGCCCAAAGGTTCCTAGAATTTATAAACTCAAATGCTATGGAACAACTTGTTACCACGCCCACAAGAGGGGAAAACATACTGGACCTGATCATCACCAACATGGGGACTCTATGCTCCAGACCAGAAGTGTATCCCTCACTGCTAAGATCAGACCATAAACTAATCTCACTAGATATTCACATCCCGACCCCAGCCCCTGCCCAGAAAACCACAGTGAAAAACTTCTCTAAAGCAAATTTCACACACCTCAAAACCGAGGTGGAATCCTTCAAAGCCCCCGGGCCTGTGGAAAATAAGGCCCAGACCGCAGAATCCTTTATAAACGCATTCTATGAACACCTCCAGGAATGCATGGATCATGCAATCCCAAACAAAACCAAGACCCAATCCTCCAAAGGCAGGCATCCTGTCTAGTGGACCTCAGCCATAAACAAACTATACAATAGGAGGAGGAAGCTACTACATGATAGAGCAAAATCCCAAAAAGGGAAGGCATCTCTGATCAGTATTAGCAAAAAACTACGGGCACTCATAAAATCGTCTAAGGCCAGCTTCGAGAGAAAAATTGCACAGGACACTAAGGATAATCACAAGGCTTTCTTTAGTTATGTTAGGAACCTGGGTATGCTCAGAATTAGTCCAAAATGACAAAAAATACACCTAACCCACAGACATTGCCAACATCCTAGCTGACAGGTTCAGCGCAAACTTCTCCCCCCTCCCCACCAAAAGGGCAAATATCTATCCCAGCAGAGTGCTGCCCCCCTGACATCTCAGATGCTCAGGTAAGAGCCACCCTCTCCAAAGCAAAAAACACAGCATCAATGGGACCAGACGGTGTCCCGGGCTGCGTCCTACATGAACTCCAAGAAGAACTAAACCCAAACATAAAACTACTGTTCAATCTCAGCCTTATTACAGGATATGTACCCAAAGAGTGGCGTACAGCAACAGTGGTCCCTCTCCACAAAGGTGGTGCCTGAACGGATCCTGGAAACTATTGCCCCATAAGCCTGACTAGCTTGGTCTGCAAAGCTATGGAAAGGATCATCATGGACCTCATAAATAAAGATATTGGGGACCTACAGACACTGGATCCTACCCAGTTTGGCTTTGTTAAGGGCAGATCCTGCCTGTTAAACCTGGTCGATTTCTTTGAAACAGTCACCAAGGCCATTGACGAGGGAAGGTGGTCCACACAGCCTACCTGGACCTCGCAAAGCCTTCGATACAATACCCCACTCGGGCATTATAGATAAGCTCACCAGCTTAAATATAAACCCCTATGTCACTAGATGGGTTGCAAACTGGCTCAAGGACAGAACCCACATGGTTAGAATTGCTGGAGCCATGTCAGACTCCAAACCAGTTTCAAGTGGCATCCCACAAGGCTCAGTCCAGGGACCTCTCTGGTTGGTATATATTTCTCGGAGGTACAGGTCAACACGGAAGGACTGTGGCTGACCAAGTTCGCAGATGACTACAAACTGGGCGCCATAATCGACTCTCCAGCTGACACAAGCATCCTACAAAAGGGCCTCATAGAAACAGACAACTGGTGCCAGAGCCATGGCCTCAAGCTAAATGCCAAAAAGTGTATAGTCATCCCCTTCAGCAAAAACAAAGTGCCCACAAATTACCACATAGATGGTAATCCATTAAGTACTGAAGAAGTAATTAGGGACCTGGGGACCCAAGTTGATAGCAATCTCTTATTCGACTACCACGTGGCCAAAGTGGTTAGAAAAACATTTTATACAGCCCACCTAATCATGAAGGGATTCACATCTAGATCAGGGGAGGTCATCGTGTCTCTTTACTCATCCCTCATCAGGCCCATAATTGAGTACAATGCCCCTTTTGGGATGTACCTTACCAGACACCTGCAGCAACTGGAAAAACCCCAAAAGTACCTCACCAAGAGGATCAAAGGGCTCAAACAGATGCCATATGCTGCCGGTTAAAGAAACTCCAGCTCTACTCAGTGGCATACCGCCTGCTCAGAGGCGATCTGTGCCTGACGTATAAAACCATGTCCAACCCGGAATTAATGGACATGCTGCACCTCAGAAAATCCAAATCCCATCGAGCTACGTGCTTGAGAGACTTGAACCTCAGCACTGAAATAAATAGGACATGCTGGAGGGACAGATTCATAACCCAGAGGCTCCCTTCACTCTGGAATAAAATCCCAGTCCAGGTTAGGCAGAGTCCCTCATTGACTCTCTTCAAGAGGAATCTTGATGATTGGATGGGAGATCGTAGATTTACTCTGGGTATCACTTCTGTGTCACTGTTAGACAGAGGCACAGTATACTAACCTCGAAAAAGGGCATAGCAAAATTCATTTAAAATGGGTGGCGAAAGCCAAACACACTTTGGCTAGGCTTGTAAATGCCCTAGGGCAGATAGCCTAGTATGAACTTATGAACCTATGAACCTATGACTGTATAGTACTAAGTACCTGCTGCTGTTAGTTCTCCTAGAGCATCTCATTTTTGCATATGCACCCATTGCTTATGAATTGCATTTAACTGTGCTGCTTCCATCTAATGCTTTTATTTCTCCCTGGAACTGCTCTCATATTTCTGTTCTGAACTGTCTTCCCCCTTTTTTTGTGCTGTACTTATCACATGTAATTGGATCTCTCCAGCCCATCCTAATAATGCCTCTTCCAGTTCTCCCACGCCTCTATATTAAAGTACTTCTCTCTCTTTTTCAGCTCACTTGGGTATTTTTCTCTTGAGTTTCCCCCTTCTACAGTTCCATTTAGACCGAGGAACATACCTCCCCAAAGAAGGAATCCAGGGACATTCTGAAAATTAACCCGCTCCATCTATGTATATGTGCAATACTATTTGTTAGAGCTTATTTTTGAAGGTGTTTGTACTGCTAACCCATGGCATGCACACTAGCAGTTCTGCAGCAGTCCCTTTTCTCAACTCTCTCCCCTCCTGCCATTTCACTCCCTGTAATTAAATTCTACATTTTACTTTTCTCAGGAATGCCACAAGATGGCGATATATTCTGACTCATTGTATTAGGTAACTTTCAATACTTTTTCCCTTTTATGGGGCTCCTTGCAACTGTAAGGCCTGTTGTCCTTTCCCATTGTTTTTTGCACAATTGTCACACCTTTTCAGTTCTCCTTGAATTAAACCAAACCTTAACTCATAAATAACATACCTCAGAGCTTGTCAGTACGTTTGAGTGCTCAAGACTGCCTGTATCACTGATTGCTTTTGTTGGTCTCCTCTGTCTTTTCCTCCTTCTCAACTTTGCCTGCTCCATTCACCCTTCAGGCTCACTCTGATCCCCTACCCTGCCCCCAATTTCTACCTGCCCCCAGTGCCTCTACACTTATAACCCACAAAACCACATGCCGTCTAGCATCAGCCTACCTGAACAATCCCCACCCACCTCCTCATGCACCAACCCTTCCTGCTTCCACTACCCACTACCCTCCTCTTACCTATTCTTACCTTCCCCCATTCTTACTACCAAGGACCACACAACACTTTGCCTTCTGCTAATTCTTTCTCCCCTCTGCACATCCTCACTGCGTACTATAATCTTACACTACCATGCAAATCAAACCTACACATACTCTACCATTAATATGTCTACATTTCCTCCTCTACTGCCTACTCTATCTTACCAGACTTCCTGACTTTTCTTACGCCCCTCTCTATCATACAACTTCAATACATGCCTTAAAAGATTCTCACCTCCCAACTTGTATCTCTCCTCACCTCTATTACTATAATGACTCTCTCCTCTTTACTAGAAAGATTCTTCCTGATATCTGTAATACAGTCCCAATCCCTCCCAATCCATACCTCTCCGGCTACCTTGCTCTTAACTCCAACTCCAAAGATTCTAAAGTCCTTGCCTCCATCCTACTCCAACTAATCTCTATCCTCCTCTCTGGTGACATACATCCTAATCCTGGACCCTCAGACAACCATGCTTCTAACCCTAACTTGTCTTCCTCACCTTCTCACCATAAATGTCTCCTTTTTGCTACCATTAACACTCAAAGTTTATACAATAAACTTACTACCTTTCATGCCTGGCTATCCCATTACCACCCTGACATTCTTTCTGTCACCGAAACATGGCTAAAACCCCACATAAAAGATTCTAAAATTACCCCTCCCAGCTACAAGATCATAAGAATGACAGAACTCTAAAGAAAGGTGGTGGAGTAGCCTACTTTTCTCCTCCTCCCTAACAGCGACATCCTTTATCAAGCCTATACCCCAATTCGCAACAGCTGAACTAACCCTACCCTTTCTGAAAATGAATAACCATAAAAACATATGTATAGCTGCTCTTTATATTCCACCAGGAAATAATATCCCCATTCTTGAAGATATCCTCTCTTGGTTCTCATCCAACATAAACAATGAAACTATACTCCTAGGTGATTTAAATATAAACTGGACTTCTATTCAATCACCTACATCACCTTTGAATATAAACCTATACAACTACACCCAAATAATTACCTCTGCTACCAGATGTAATAAAGATAACTCCGGTAGCATTCTGGACTGGATATTAGTTTCTTACCCCAACTCCATTTCTGACAATGGCACCCTGCCCAACTCCCTCAGCAATCATCTCCCTGCCTTTGCTTGTCACTCACCATCTTCCCTCCATCTTCACCACAACTAAATCATAACTCATACCTTAACACACTTCAATCCTCTAGCTTTTTCTGAGTCACTAAAACATATGAATTGGAACCCTGTTAAAACCCTCCCTCTTGACGATGCTGTTACATACGTCAATACTACATTCAATAACCTACTAGATAGTTTTTCTCCCCACAGAACTAAAAGAATCAAACCCAAATCCTCCTCTTGGATAACTAAAGCAACTATTGCACTCATGCATCTCCAAGATAAATCTTGGAAGCGTCACCATAAATCAAAAACACCTAACACCCTTACTGAGTATAAACAACTATGTAATAAAGTGAAAAAAACAAATTGCTTTAGACCAAAAGTCCTACTACTCCAAGCTTCAAAACAATCATAGGTCCAACCCCAAAAAAATCTTGGATCAGTATATCTGCTCTCCTCTCTCCTGGCAAAAAAGACAATCCCTGCACTGGCCCTAACTCTCCAGATCATATCTTAGCTATCCAATTCAACTCTCTCTTTATTGATTCAATAGCCAAGCTCACCACATTATTCTCCAATAACACTTCTACTCCACCCTCATCCCACACCTCAACTCTAGACCCACTGACATCAACATTACTCATCTCCCCCTTTACCATACAACCCATCTCTCTGCACACCATAAAAAAACTTCTACTAAAGCTAAAACCATGCTCTCATGCCTCAGACAACTTTCCATCTAACTTTCTCAAGCTAGTTGCCAATGGCATAGCCCTTCCCATCACCATACTTATCAACCGTTTAATCCAAGAATCCTATGTACTCCTCCTCTGGAAATAAGCATTCATCATTCCCCTCCACAAAGGAGTCAACAATACTGAAATTTCCAACTTCCGTCCTATAGCCATCCTGTTCTCAAAAGTCTTTGAAAAATGCATACACTTGCAACTCCTTCCCTACCTCCTAGACAATTAACTTCTTTCTCCAACTCAACATGGATTTAGACTTGGGCATAATACTTCCCCTGCCCTTCTCTCCTTCCTTGATATCATCAACCATGCCCTAGACTCTGGCAACATTGTATCTATCCTTTTCCTAGACTTATCAAAGGCCTTTGATACTGTTTCCCACAACCTTCTCTTGTTCAAACTATCTCTACTCAATATCTCCCCCTCCCCTATTAACTGGTTTTCTAGTTACCTTTCTAATAGACAGCAAGCTGTCAAGTGAATCAATAGTACCTCTTCCTTCCTTCACACTCCAACAAGAGTTCCACAAGGCTCAGTACTGGGACCCTTACTTTTTAACATCTTCATTAATACTTTTCATCAGTGCATTCATCATACCAAACTTGTCCAATCCATAGATGATTCCACCATAATTTGCTATGCTCAATCTCTCCCCAAACTCATGCAACTAACACAAGATGCCTTCTCTTGTACCGTGTCTTGAATGCTGAAAAATTGCCTTGCTCTCAATGCATCCAGAACCAAAACCATGATCTTTATCACATCTAAAAACACCTATATCGATAAAAATTCCTTCTGCATAGTCAGAATAAGATTCCCATTGAAATAGTGTCCCCTACAAAACTTCTAGGTGTTATCATTGATGAACATTTAAAGTTTGACATTCATATACAAATTAGTATTAAGAAAACACACCAAAAGCTGAGAATGCTGTATCATCATAGCCTTTATCTCACTCCCTCTTCCAAACATAGACTGTCTACTTCCTGCCTCATCCCCTCTCTGTTGTATGGAGTCCCTCTCCTTACCAACTTTCAATCCTCCCTAAAGTTTAAACTGTCATCCTGCTATAATAAAATCTCTGAGTTTGCTACTGGGACCAAATCCTATTCCCACCACCGTGATGCATTCCACTCCTTGAACTGACTGGAACTCCCCCACGATCTCTCTTACATTCAACTGTTAACTGCTCACCAGCTCATTTTCAAATCCACTAACTGCCCTTCCCTCTCCTCCATACTCACCTTTCATCATCCTAACAGACTACTCAGTTCCAGTAACCAGAATCTCCTCGAAGTGTACAAACCCTTACGCGCACCTGGGCAATTTCCCCTGTCTTTCTCCCTCGCTCACCTATGGAATTCACTTCCCCCCACATTCAAATCACCCAACACCACTCCACCTTCATGACCATGCCCCATCCCCATCCCCATCTCTCTTCTCACTGGGAATGCTCATGCTCTCACCCCACCTGACCCCTCTATATCATTTCTGCTCCTCCATCCTTTTTCCTTCTTTCTCATAACTCCCCCTAGTGACTCCCTTTATTTCATTTCCACTCCCTCTTCCTTTTTTTCCTTTCTCATAACTCATCCTAGTGACTCCCTTCATTTCATTTCCACTCCCTCTCCCTTTTTCCTTTCTCATAACTCAGCCTAGTGACTCCCTTCATTTTATTTCCACTCCTTCTCCCTTTTCTCCTTTCTCATAACTCACCCTAGTGATTCCCTTCATTTCATTTCCACTCTCTCTCCTTTTTCCTTTCTCATAACTCACCCTAGTGACTCCCTTCATTTCATTTCCACTCTCTCTCCTTTTTCCTTTCTCATAATTCACCCTAGTGACTCCCTTCGGTTCATTTCCACTCCCTCTCTCTTTTTCCTTTCTCATAACTTACCCTAGTGATTCCCTTCATTTCATTTCCACTCTCTCTCCTTTTTCCTTTCTCATAACTCACCCTAGTGACTCCCTTCAGTTCATTTCCACTCCCTCTCTCTTTTTCCTTTCTCATAACTCACCCTAGTGACTCCCTTCATTTCATTTCCACTCCCTCTCCCTTTTCTCCTTTCTCCTAACTCACCCTAGTGACCTCCTTCATTTAATTTCCACTCCCTCTCCCTTTTTCCTTTCTCATAACTCACCCTAGTGACTCCCTTCATTTAATTTCCACTCTCTCTCCCTCTTTTCCTTTCTCATGACTCACCCCACCTGACTCCCTCTGTATCATTTCTGCTCCCCCATCCTTTTTTCCTTTCTCATAACTCATTTCACCTTTCACTGTTCTACTCTCTTGCTCTAATTCATCTCAGCTCTCACCTCATGAAACTTTGAGTGCATAAGTGGCCTGCACTTCAAATTATACTTATGTACTCCAAAATACTTATGCTTTAATTTCATTCATTGCTTTGTTACAACACCTTGCTCAAACGTTATTGTGCTGTCTTCTATACTACTTTGTTTTTAGTAGCTTTGAAAATTGTATTGTACTTAACTTTGTTGATATTAGCTTTGTAATAATTGTATATGGAGCTTTTCTCACAAGGCTTCCATTGAAAACAGGCTCATTTTGGCCCAATGACTTTCCCGGTTAACAAACTGCAAATAAATAAAATAAAAATAGCTAAATACTCAGTGCCAGTCAGGGATACATTCTCTGTGTTACTACTATTAATGTGTGACAGTGACTGCATAAAGCAATGTGAAATAATGTACATTTGCCAAAGTTCATGTTGTCTGCACCTCTACATATTAACATTATTTATTACCTACAATTCACCACCTTTCTCCTAGTGTTATTAGGAGGGAGTGAGAAGGGCAGAGCTACACTTTTAGTCTAAATCAGGGACATCCCCAAATATCAGACACATTTGTGAGGTGTGCTATGATACAAAGCAGTAGATTCTTTTAAAGCATTTTCTGCCATCCTACCTAACCTACATTTTGATGTATGGCATACGGCTAATGAACAGGAAGTCCTCTGTGTTTGTCTAAGTGTTGCTTCATGTTGCATTATAATGTCTGAGACTTTAAGCTATGAAATGTTATTGTTTTGTATTTTTGTTGAGACCAGTGTGGTGACATGCAGTCAGGCCTGCATGTTTTGGTTTACAAATGCAGATCACATAGACTGGACTGTAGTTTACCCATCTTGTAACGTGGAAACCCTGATCCATACTTTTACTACTACAACCATACCTTTGAGATATTTAACTGCAGTTACTCCATAAAATCACAGGTAAGTTGGATTAGCTCGGCAAGTAAGTGAAAGGGTTACGATGTGTGCATAGCTGAGAGTTACAGGTTTGAATCTTATATCCACCAATTTGTGTTTGGTACTCTTCCACTGTGTAAAGTATTGTGTTCAACACAGCACTACATCCTTGTTTCTGTTATACTTGTGCATTATGTATTGCCCGGAATATTTGACCATAGTTCATCTATACAACCTGGCATTCCTTATACAGCATAGTTCATAAATTTCCTACCATTTATTATTCCATGTTATTGGTGTGTGTATATGTATTGACACTGCTTTCACTGCAGTTAAACTATATGGGTATTTGATTCCATATCAGACTATATGGGTATTGGATTCTATATCCAATGTGTAAGGTGCTTCCTATTTCTTTCCCTACAGCAGGCACCTGCCATCAGTCATGCACATTCACCCATGACTGTCACACAGTTTGCAACATGACAGAGCATAATAGTGGATAGGTGCATATGTATTTTTGCATTTTACCATGGTTGCTATGCATCTCTACCCTGTTTGTCAATTTTCCCTTGCCCATGTTATAGAGAATGCTGTCTGTGGCTCTTACCTTTTCTTTATGTTTATTTCCAATCTTTGTCATGTCTTGTGATATTTGTTATATATGTATAACTGCTGTTTTGTTTGTCATGTCTTGTGATATTTGTTATATATGTATAACTGCTGTTTTGTTTGTCATGTCTTGTGATATTTGTTATATATATATAACTGCTATTTTGTCATGTCTTGTGATATTTGTTATATATGTATAACTGCTGTTTTGTTTGCCATGTCTTGTGATATTTGTTATATATGTATAGCTGCTGTTTTGTTTGTCACGTCTTGTGATATTTGTTATATATGTATAACTGCTGTTTTGTTTGTCATGTCTTGTGATATTTGTTATATATGTATAACTGCTGTTTTGTTTGTCATGTCTTGTGATATTTGTTATATATGTATAACTGCTGTTTTGTTTGTCATGTCTTGTGATATTTGTTATATATGTATAACTGCTGTTTTGTTTGTCATGTCTTGTGATATTTGTTATATATGTATAACTGCTGTTTTGTTTGTCATGTCTTGCGATATTTGTTATATATGTATAACTGCTGTTTTGTTTGTCATGTCTTGTGATATTTGTTATATATGTATAACTGCTGTTTTGTCATATCTTGTGATATTTATTATATATGTATAACTGCTGTTTTGTTTGTCATGTCTTGTGATATTTGTTATATGTGTATAACTGCTGTTTTGTTTGTCATGTCTTGTGATATTTGTTATATATGTATAACTGCTGTTTTGTTTGTCATGTCTTATGATATTTGTTATATATGTATAACTTCTGTTTTGTTTGTCATGTCTTGTGATATGTGTTATATATGTATAACTGCTGTTTTGTTTGTCATGTCTTGTGATATTTGTTATATATGTATAACTGCTGTTTTGTCATGTCTTGTGATATTTGTTATATATGTATAACTGCTGTTTTGTTTGCCATGTCTTGTGATATTTGTTATATATGTATAACTGCTGTTTTGTTTGTCATGTCTTGTGATATTTGTTATATATGTATAACTGCTGTTTTGTTTGTCATGTCTTGTGATATTTGTTATATATGTATAACTGCTGTTTTGTCATGTCTTGTGATATTTATTATATATGTATAACTACTGTTTTGTTTGTCATGTCTTGTGGTATTTGTTATATATGTATAACTGCTGTTTTGTTTGTCATGTCTTGTGATATTTGTTATATATGTATAACTGCTGTTTTGTTTGTCTTGTCTTGTGATATTTGTTATATGTGTATAACTGCTGTTTTGTCATGTCTTGTGATATTTGTTATATATTGGTTGGGTTGGGAGGGTGGCCTAATGGTTAAGGTGTTTGCCTTACAAACACAAGGTGCAGGGTTTGAGTCTCACAAGGGATAATTGGTTAGGCTTAAAATGGCTCGCAAGGGCAGTTAGCCTAGTACTAACCTATGTATAACAGCTGTTTTGTTTGTCATGTCTTGTGATATTTGTTATATATGTATAACTGCTGTTTTGTTTATCATGTCTTGTGATATTTGTTATATATGTATAACTGCTGTTTTGTTTGTCATGTCTTATGATATTTGTTATATATATATAACTGCTGTTTTGTTTGTCATGTCTTGCGATATTTGTTATATATGTATAACTGCTGTTTTGTTTGTCATGTCTTGTGATATTTGTTATATATGTATAACTGCTGTTTTGTTTGTCATGTCTTGTGATATTTGTTATATATGTATAACTGCTGTTTTGTCATATCTTGTGATATTTATTATATATGTATAACTGTTTTGTTTGTCATGTCTTGTGATATTTGTTATATGTGTATAACTGCTGTTTTGTTTGTCATGTCTTGTGATATTTGTTATATATGTATAACCGCTGTTTTGTTTGTCATGTCTTATGATATTTGTTATATATGTATAACTTCTGTTTTGTTTGTCATGTCTTGTGATATGTGTTATATATGTATAACTGCTGTTTTGTTTGTCATGTCTTGTGATATTTGTTATATATGTATAACTGCTGTTTTGTAAGTCATGTCTTGTGATATTTTGTTATATATGTATAACTGCTGTTTTGTCATGAATTGTGATATCTGTTATATATGTATAACTGCTGTTTTGTTTGTCATGTCTTGTGATATTTGTTATATATGTATAACTGCTGTTTTGTTTGTCATGTCTTGTGATATTTGTTATATATGTATAACTGCTGTTTTGTTTGTCATGTCTTGTGATATGTGTTATATATGCATAACTGCTGTTTTGTTTGTCATGTCTTGTGATATTTGTTATATATGTAAAACTGCTGTTTTCTTTGTCATGTCTTGTGATATTTGTTATATATGTATAACTGCTGTTTTGTCATGTCGTGTGATATTTGTTATATATGTATAACTGCTGTTTTGTTTGTCATGTCTTGTGATATTTGTTATTTATGTATAACTGCTGTTTTGCCCTTCTCCTCCACTTCCCCTCTCTTTTTCTTTCCTTCCATTCTCCAGAAAAATAAAAATGGGGTCTACTACCTTCCCAAAAAATTGCCGATGCCCCACTGATCCCCCACTGACTGCCCTATATATTTTTTTTATTTCAACAGACCTCTTATGTGCCCCTTGTCTTCCCCACCAGTACCCCACATCTGCTTTTCTATCTGCTTGGTGTACATGTTACTTGTGCTCCCTTCATATGTTGTTGTGTCTTTCAGCTTATCCCGGTTAGGGGTCGCCGCAGTGGAACTCCGGTCTGTTAATGTTTGGTAGTGGATTTTTACATGCTGAGTTACCAGCCCTGATGCACAACCTTCAACGAAGGCACAACTATTCATGCATGCCTCCACACAGAAGACGCTCTAGCTGAGGTGCTCCCCTCATATATCCTGCACTAATAGCCCTGGTAAAGAGGCCATGATTGCCCTTCACCTTTATTATTTTTTAATAGAAATTTTACTGCTTCCATATTTTCTGGTAAATGTATTGCATTAGTACATGACTTATGGAGACATCTATTGGTCATTTGGACCCAGTGGCTGGATTTCTGGTGATATCTATTCCTCTAAATGTCCTGCAGCTTAATTTGGGCTTGTATAATTTCTGTAGCATTGGTACTGCACATCATGGTTTATAATATACTTTTCTAGAATTATAGATTTGCTGTGACTGCTAAACAGCATGTCAATACTGCTGGATAATTCTATTTTGCGCCATGATAGTCTAGGTTCACTGAGGCCTATTTGCATATCTCAGGCTTATCCGTAATGTTTGTGCAAATATGGGTGAAATTACCAGATTCTGAAAACGGTACAGAGTTCAGACCTATTCTTCTATGAAAGGATTACATTAACACAAAAAGAAAAAAAGATCCCTCTTCTTGAAATTACATGCCTATATCAGTACCTGTGAATGGCCAGTTGTATACTATAGTATACATACTATCCCAGCAAACAAATGTAAAATAAAAATAAATAAGATATCAACTTATTTAAAAAAAATAAAGATTCCACTCTCTGCTCATCATACTGACCATTTTTAGATTAAATATAGACTACAAAATCTTTGTTTATATCATAACAGATAGACTAAAAATGTTATTACGGTCATTATTAAAGAAAATCAAACAGGCATCATCTAGAAAAGATGAAATCTAGATAATATTAAAATAACAATACTATTGGATGTTGGAGTTTCTAACAAAATAGAATCAAAGTTTCATTCTACTCACTGAGAATAAAGCTTTTGACTCAGTTTAATGAAATTATCTATTCACAGTTTTTAAATATGGTCTATTCAATTATTTTTGTAATATTTGTTAAAATCTATATATTGATGGAGCATATGTCTAATTAGTATCTGACTTGTCTAATTTTAATGAAATTAAAACAGTGCAAAACATGGATGACAGTTATTCCCCCTTATCATTTGTTCTGTTAATACAGCTATTAGTTGAGGCAGTAATACATACATAATAAATAATAAAACCAGAGCTATCCAGAAAAAAATCTTTATTTGCAGATGGTACCTTATTGACAATAACTGATATTAATCTAACCTGTATAGCATGGTAAGACTCATATTAATGTCTTCTATTATTTAGACATCATCGAGGAGGCTGACTCTATTAATAAAGAAATCTGGGAATATTTCAGTTCTAACTTTTAATTAGGAAAAAAAAACCTCTTTGAATCAATAAGAACCAATGCAATAATACTGTAATGAATTTAATATTAAATTGGGAATTTCAAGAATTAGAATTTCTGGGCATAAAAATAAAATAAAAATGTCAATACATGGGAGATTGGGATTACAATGATGCTAATATGATTTGGTTTAGTTTAGTTTAATTTTGAAGAAAGATTACAGTTAATAAAAATGGTAACACTTGTCTAACTTTTTATGTGCAGTTCAGACAGCAACCTTGTCCCCAACTAGATCTCATCTAAATTTACTAAACAGGGATATGTTCAAGTTCCATTGACATCCCAATTGACTTAGAATAGGATATAAGCATCATATTAGATTTTGACATTATAGAAATACTAAGTTGACAGACACTGACTTATTTAATACCTGCATTATTTAAAGTAATAACACAATGGATAAAAAATATTCTTATAACTAAAAAGAATTACATAATTATTTTGAAAATAATAAAATGAAATTATCCAGCAAATCTTTGGGCTTATGTAACAATAAATGATAGTCATATGTAACAGATTTCAGTATATTTACAAACTTATGATTTATTTCTATATAATCATTTTAGTATTATACATAAACACAGAATTGAAGAATTGGATTTGTGTCATCTATCCTATCTGTATAACCAAAGGTTTGATATAGTACACTAATGATCTTAAAATGATTCGCCAGCAAAATAAACATTTTATAGGTTGATATAACTGCTTTCAGAACATGTTTCAAAGATATAGATACTATAAAGTAAAATTTGACATAGACAATGATGACCAGAGCCATAACCAAAGAGAATATATGGACCTGGTCTATGGAACAAGCTCCTCATCCATGAGAAGCAGAGTTCCTCCCTAACCCAATTCAAGTGCAACTTGGACAATTGGAAATTCATCCCCGGTTTGGCACCTATGTCTCTAATGGACAGAGGTAACCTGCAAATGGTTCATCTCCCAGGTCCATGCTTTATCAAGGGTATCATAACTTGTCAGAGATTTGTGATACATGGCTAGGCTTAAAAAGGCCCTTGTGGTCATTAGTCTAGTAAACACCTATAATAAGAGAGCTTTTTGCTAAATGAAAGACTTCTATGCAGAATTTGGTATTCATTTGAAATATAAGGACCTGCTACAGCAAGTTTCGAAATGCAGAGACTGAATGGCTGAAAGAACAGACTTACATATATTAAGGTTGATATGCCATTACACAGAATATTCCCATTTCTTTGCATTATGACAATCTTGGAGTTGGAATACATAAGTTTTGGGGGTGCAGTGGGGCTTGCACCCCCCCAAATAAGTCTTAAGGAGAAGAATGATTTTCAAGATTTGCTCTTTTCCCTGTTTTTGTTCTTTCTTTTCAGATTTTTGACACTCAATATTTTGAGTGCCGATATTCAATAGGGGAGACACAGAATTTGCACAAGTTTTCTGCTTATTTATCTTAAATCACTTACAAAGGTAAATATCAAAAGAAATATATTAACTGACATGTATAAGATTCTTGTGGGTTATAAAATTGTATCAGATGATACATTTGGAATTTACATCTTAAAAATCTCAATACGGTTTATTAGAATGTAACAAAAGAGATATCTTGATGTCTTCAGGACATACTTTTCAGGATCAGTTTTTTGAAAATATACACTAGAGCTTTCTTTTGTTCCAGGTATTCTAAACCAGATTGTGAATATTTAAGAACTAACTGTTGGAGATGTGATCCTGAAGTCAAAGCAGACTGGAAACATCATTTGAATGCTATTATGTCAACATATGTGGGCGAAAGCAAATTATTTTTATAAGCTTTGTGGTTAAAGTTACAGTTTCTGTAGAAACAGTCAATTAATATGCTCCCACTCTTTACTTTTCTGGATTGATCTTGCAAAAATTAGTAAAGTTATTACCAGAAATTGTAAACAAAGTAACTTTCAGTTTACAGAAAGTTCTCCCTTCTCACTGTTAGAAACATATACCCTGGGATTCATGAAGCTCGGCACAAGGACGGCGTTAGCCTTGTGCCAAGCGTGTGGTGTAGAGATGGCGCAGCAGCACCACATGTATATTAATGAAGGTGCGCTGCTGCAATGGCCACGTGCATAGGAAATTTGCATGAGTGCAGGGGGCATGTCTAAGCGCTGCACAGAGGCATCATGAACATGTCGGCTGCAGACGCGCAACCTAAAATGCTGACTAGTACAGCCTACCTCTAATAATAATCACTCCTGTCAGTGTCCGTTGATACTGAAATGTATACAAAGCATACAGGACATTTTTGCAAACACCAAAATAAAAAGTAAACACAAAGGCACATAGCTGAATATTGAGTCCTCGTCCCTCGACCAAATGACATTTCAAACCCCGTGCCCGTATTCCATTGTAGTGTTGATAGTTATACCAAGTGGAAGCGAAACTCAGCGTGTTAGCGCACTGCTGCCAATTGCTAAGCCTAGCCCAATGGTTAGGGTTACCACCTGTCCCACATTGTGAGGGACAGTCCCCCGCTGGGAAGTTATGTCCATACCAAAACCATTATAAATGTTAAATGTCCTGCAATTGTAGGACATAATTATGTCCCATATTTTTTGTAATAGTCCCATACAATACTTATTTCCATATGTAAAATACCTAAATGTTACAAGAAACAAAATAAGCAACTAAATGAAACAGAATAAGCAACTAAACTGCTACAAGAATAAGCTTACATTTAGGCATAAAACTAAAGTAGTATCCTTTGTACTGACAGTGGGTATGTGTTGGCCTGGAAAATCTGATGTGTGTCCCAAAAATGTCCCATTTTGGTCATATGAAAAGGTGGCAACCCTACCAATGGTCAGAGCATTCGCTCAATATCTGCCCATTTGTGGTCCAAGTCATCCTTGTCAGGATGGCCCAAAGATGAACGGGTTTTACCCGGGTCTACCTACCATGTCATGAAAGATAAGTATTTGAGTGTACCTATGTGTGTGAAGTACAGCATGTGGAAGATCAAAAATGCTAGGGTAGTCCTCACAACCATATTTGTACCAGAGATATGTAGTGTATGCAATGTGTCCTGTTCACTGTGCCATGGGCCATCAACCAGAGAAAGGATGGATGGTGTGTGTGGAATATGGGGGTAGGGGTGATGGGTAATGTAATAATTCGACAAGGGGAGACTGGGTTGGATGCACAATAGGTGAATTGGAGGTGTATGAGGAAGCAGTGGGTGAATCAGAAAGAAAACCAAAAAATAAACATTCACATCCACAATACAACCTGACAGGCCATACTATAGAATATAATCCCACAAACATATGAACATTAAAATGTGGGATACACATGTGCAGAAATGTTACTGGCACATACCCACATAATGGTCTGGCCTGAACTGAGCCATCCAACCACAGGTAGGATGCTAAAAGTGGAACTAACTATGTCCACGTGCTAAGTCTGACTTTCAGCTAGGTACAGGGCAGTCCCGGTCCCCAGTCAGACAAGTTTAAACCCGGAAGACCACATGAACACCCTGACAATCAAATACACGTATGTGCCAGGACTATAGGCTTTGGAGGTCTGAATATACTTTGAGTGAGTCAACATAACGTATCACAGTAAGAATGTACAAGGATATTGCATGATGTGAATCGGCGGTTAAACGGAAAACCGCAGCTGAAAAGTGTTGTACTCACCCTTTGTTCACTGGCCCTTGTTCCGCCCAACAACACAATATACCGCGTTGGCCAGGCCTGACGCCAGGACCGTACACATCACAATCAATGTGATTTACCACTAAGCCAAGGCAGTTATACATAACATCGATGTTATCACAAACATAGCAGACAGCACAGTCATTCAACAGTATGATCAAAGTAATTAAATCATATAGATGTGTATGCATGCGTATGTATATATATATATATATATATATATATATATATATATATATATATATATATATATATATATATATATGTATAGGGTAACCACCTGTCCCACTCCTGTACACTTAGTGTCAAACGGCAGATGTCCTGGGATTTAATGACAAAAATATGTCCTATATTTATGTAATAGTCACATAAAACAGTTATTCTTTATCTGAAACACCTAAATATCATAAGAAACTGAATAAGCAACTAAAATGCTACAAGAATAAGATGTCAGTTAGGCATAAAAGTAAAGTACTCACCTTTGTACTGACTGTGGGCATGTGTCAGCCTGTAAAATCTGGCCATCTGAAAAGGTGGCAACCCTACCAATGGTCAGAGCATTCACTCAATATCTGCACATTCACAGTCCAGGTCATCCCTGTCTGGACGGCCCAAAGATGAATGGGTATTACCCACGTCTACCTACCATGTCATGAAAGATAGGTATTTGCATGTACCTATGTGCATGAAGTACAGCATGTGGAAGATCAAATATGCCAGGGTTGTCCTCACAATATATGGGGGTGGGGGGTGACTGGTAATGTAATAATTCACCAAGGGGAGACTGGGTCGGATGCACAATACGTGAACTGGAGGTGTAAGAGGGAGCAGTGGGTGAATCAGAAAGGAAACCAAAGAACAAACATTCACATTCACAATACAACCTGACAGGCCATATTGCAGAACACAATCCCACAAACATATGAACATTAAAATGTGCGATAGACATATACAGAAACGTTACTGGCTCACGCACACATAATGGTCTGGCCTGAACCGAGCCATCCAACCCCAACACACCTGGAAACATAATTGAATACCCATCATCCCCTCCACAGCACACCACCCACCCTTGTTGAACATCCACCAAAACCACCCATACATGGGCTGCTAGCTTGGCACAGCCATATCTGACCCCTACCCACATCTAATAGGCAGTTGCACCCTAGGCAGTCTCAAGCATGCAAACTAGGTATCCCATGCATGCATAACCCTACCACATTTTCGAAGAGCCAGCTGAATGGAGTCCTCATTTACAATTTTTGGACATCCCTCATGGGATAAGTGTCTGTTCTCAAGATTAGACTTTGTGGCATAACACGATGTCCACCCCCATTGACATCCAGGCACTAGGGCTACCACCTGTCCCACTTTGCGAGGGACAGTCCTTCCTTGGCCAGTTGTGTCCTGCATAAAAATTGGAAACATGGCAAATGTCCAGAGATATTAGGACAAACATATTTCCTATATTTAATGTAATAGTTGCATAAAACAGTTATTCTTTTTGAGAAACACCTAAATGTAATAAGAAACATTTGAGCTCTGAGCTGGGAATTTCTGGTTAAAGGTTTATAGTGCCTGAATATTTGAACTGTATCTTACTGAAATTGGTACACCTTGTTTGCTGTAGCATAGACTAGATCCAGGCCTGCTGAATCTAGCTTTGTTTAAATGCTTGTTGTTTGTTTGCTTGTTATTTCCCTGGAACGCTAATTCCACCTAATACGTGGCTTCTCAGCGCTTCTGTGGATCACTAGTGATATCTGCATTGCTTACTGTACTTATTTCCTTGTTTCACTTAAAAGAAAGTTACTGTTTGTCGTTTTTGCATTTAAGTTACCTGTAACACATTGCACTTAAGTTACCTGGCACTTGCTCACTAAAGCAATTATATAAGTCAGCACTAAAAATTAAAAGCACTACACCCTCACTCCCCACTGGCCCTGGTTTTCAATTATTAAGGAATTCCCAATATTATTCTAGCATGTCCAAAGGTGAGTTGTCAATCTCCTCTCTGGTCCAGCTGGTGAATCTGGGAATCTTGAGGCAATGTTACAACTGCCTCATGTACACAGACAACCGTCTCCTCCTCCCAACAAATTCCAACACATGTGAGAGATGCAACCATATAGCCAAACTGGAGGCTAAGCTCTCTCAACTCAGTACTGGCATAACCAGTCAGGAGGAGAAGGAAACCACACTCACTACAATTCCAGTCTCACATAAACCTACCATGACAGCAAAACAAACACATAATCACACAAAAACATACTCAGAGGCTCTAAATAAAGATCTGCCAAAGCAGCAGAGACCTCCAAAGCAGACACCCAAGCAGCCGCTACCCCAAAACAAAACATGTGAAACACATATCTCACAAAGCCAGTGTGCCGAACAGTCACAGCCCTTAAGACTAAACAACACACCTCATACACTTGTAATAGGTGACTCTATCGTCAGGCACACTGACGTCCCGCTCACCAGGCTGAACAAGAAGAGGGTCACGGTGAGCAGCCTGTCGGGCGCTAGGATCCGCCACATAACACAAGCACTCAGGTCACTCCAAGGCAAGTACAAATATGACTCAGTCATTGTCCATGCTGGTGTGAATGACCTGAGACGTACCTCCCTGGACTACATGAAAAGAGACATAAAGGAGCTCTCTGAGCATGTAGCCCAGGCGGTATGACCCTGACCTTGAGTAGCATCTTACCCTCACCAAGAATAATGCCACAATATGAAGACAAGATGATCAATTTCAACAACTGGCTTAAGTACTGGTGTCATTCAAAGGGGATCCAGTGCCTGTCAGCTTCGGATGATATGCTCGACAAGCCACGATGCTTCGCTAGGGACGGCTTGCACCTGTCACCCCTGGGCTTTCGGATATTGGCAAAGGCTCTTGCTACCCCCATAGTGCCTTTTTTAGGCAAGGCTCAAAAGACACACCCACCTCCATAGGTATCACAAGGGATAAGAAACTAAGAGTAATGCTACTCAGCAGAAGTCTAAACCTCAAGATGCATGCACTCGAAACTCTCCTTAGCATGGAGAACATTGATATCTGTGCAGTAACAGAAACCTGGTTCAGGGCTCCCAAGAGCACCCCAGCACTACCAGGTTATACCTTATACCATGCTTTTCGGCCCCAAAACTTGGACCGAACCACAAAAGGAGGGGGAGTATCGATATTCATCAAAGATACCCACACCTCCAGGTTGGTGGCAAAGCACGAAGCATCAGAGACTATCCATGTGCAACTAACAGTGGGTAAAACTGCCTTCCAGTTTATAGCCTGCTACAGACCACCCTCCCAAACCCAGGAACCCCACTCGGCCTTCCTGAGAACACTGGAAAATATAAAGGTCTCTCCAAACACCATTATATTGGGTGACTTCAACTACCCAAACACAGACTGGGAGCATTACTCTAGCTCCAACACCCTAGCCCAAAGGTTCCTAGAATTTATAAACTCAAATGCTATGGAACAACTTGTTACCACTCCCACAAGAGGGAAACCATACTGGACCTGATCATCACCAACATGGGGACTCTATGCTCCAGACCAGAAGTGTATCCCTCACTGGTAAGATCAGACC
>NC_056729.1:530797675-530908645 GCF_019279795.1 Protopterus annectens | reverse complement strand
CAGGGGGAAAAATTTTGGGCCCCAAGGGCCTTAAAATTTTTAAGGGGCATGTTTTGTGGGTACAGAGTGCCCTTTTTTTATTTTTTTTTTTTTCAGGTGAGAGTGGTATGTCAGGTGAGGGAAGTCAGTATAGCTGGGGAGGTAGGTTGGGTAGGTCAACAGACAAGACAAACAAGACGCATACAGGGGCAGTGTATGACACGTGTGGAGGGGTTACACAATTGACGGGGACGGAGGTTTGGATATCCAGAGCCCATGAGCCCACAGATGGCAACAGTGGAACTGATATCCCCACCCATGGGCAGCTGCCACTGTTCCTTCACTGCCCAGGACGGGGCTGTGCTGGGGGCTGTGTAGGCTGGGCAACAGGCATGCCCGTAAGTTGTGCCACCTGTGCCTCAAGCTGGTGTAGGGGCCCAAGAACAGAGTCCTGGATCTCCCTACACACCACAGTCCGGACGCTACGGAGGGTGAGTGGTGGTTCTCCTCCGGCCACACTTGCAGAGGGGGGACGAGCCCCATCCCCTGCAGCGCTTCCACCCGCAGGTGGCACAGGGCCACCGGAGGAGGGTCCAGACTGGGCACTAGTGCCAGGTGCACTCGCCAGCTGAGGTGGGAGAGGTGGGTCCGCTGGAACCCGCCTTCCCTGTCGTCCTATGTTTTGCATTATGTCATGACAGTTTGGGTTAGTAACATATAATACCATTCACAATTAGTTGTAACAGCAACACCAAACACCCAGATATTCACACCATTGAACAGCGAGCATAACACATGCATAATTTGAACAGCAATACACAGTCCAACAACATGCAGGGTTGATTGATGGCAACAGGCCATCAGGTTTGGATGTATGAACAGGGCAGATGCATCAACGGACATGCAAATATTTATGACCCAACAGGACAAATGTCCAGGGGTGTTAATTGTAATTGCACATACCATTTTCACATGGAATGGGTTATATGTGGTTATAGGGTGGGGTGAAGAAAATAATATTAACACCTTCGAATACCAATACATATGCTGTACATTTCTAATAGCTGCACAGATATACACACTACTGTTCTAACTACAGTTTCCTATATGATAACTACTTCAATTTGGTGATAGGACTGTTACTGCTACATCAATATACATTTTATTGTTCTTCATACACATTCATATCTGGCTTTGTTCAGCTACATCATCCTGCTACATTTGCTTTATATAGCTATAGACAACTGTGGATGTTTGGTATGTCAGACCAGTGGCGTAACTACGCGAGGCGAAGTGAGGCAATTGCCTCAGGGCGCCAAGTGGCAGGGGGGCGCTTTTACAGGGGCCATACCTCTTTAATTTCCGAATTTCTTGTTTCTTTTTTTTTTTAAATAACTCCCTATGTCATCACGCTGCCGTGTGTGATGACAGCTTCTACAGAACGGTATGTGTGTGCAGAGCGCAAAATTTATTCCCATATCTTCTCTCCTCCTCCAGGTAAAATATAAACAGTAAAGTAAATCTATATGACAAACTGCTGCAGCTTTAATTATTTAAGCTGCAGGCTACGTTTTATGATTACTGTGCTTTTGTTTCAGTTTCCATATTTAACGGCTGTAGACACTAGGCAGGTAACGGTTACATTTGATTATGCGAAACTGTGCTTTCATTTACATTTTCATTGCAGGTAGAAGAGCTTGACTTATTTAACAGAGTCAGAGAAAGTGTGCTTGTTTTGCTTTAACAGTTGCAGGTCTACAGGAGAAAATGTGCTTTCAGTGTACATATTGGCTTACAGACAGGGAGAAGTGTGTGCGCTTTGCTTATTTAACAAGAAACTGCTTTCGTTTTACTTTTTTTAACAGTTTCAGCAGATTAAAATGTGCTTTCATGTATATTGGTTTCAGGATGAGAGAAAGTGTATGTGTGCTTCACTTATTTAATGAGAAACTGCTTTCGTTTTACTTTTGATAGTCGCAGAAGAAAATGTGCTTTCAATGTGTATGTATCGGCTTACAGGCAGAGCAAGAAAGTGTGTGCTTTAACAGAGAAACTGCTTTTGTTTTTAATAGTTACAGGATAAAATGTGCTTTCGTGTACATATTGGCTTATAGGCAGGACGAGAAAGCTTGTGCTTTGGTTATTTAAGGAGAAACTGCTTTTGTTTTACTTTCACTTTAACAGTTGTAGGCAGGAGAAAGTGTGTGCCTTACTTATTTAAGGAGAAACTGCTTTAGTTTTACTTTCACTTTAACAGATGGAGCCTGCAGGACGAGAAAGCTTGTGCTTTGCTTATTTAAGGAGAAACCGCTGTCGTTTTACTCTTAGCTGCAGGTCTGCAGAAGAACATGTGCTTTCAGTGAGTAAATATTGGCTTACAGGCAGGGCAAGAAAGTGTGCTTTGCTTATTTAAGGAGAAACTGCTTTAGTTTTACTTTTAACAGTTGCAGCAGCCAGCAGGAGAAAATGTGCTTTCATGTAGAAAATTTCTTACAGGCAAGACGAGAAAGTGTTTTAACAGAGAAACTGCTTTATTTTGTTTAGTTGCAGAATAAAATGTGCTTCCATGTACATATTGGCTTACAGGCAGGACGAGAAAGCTTGTGCTTTGCTTATTTAAGGAGAAACTGCTGTCGTTTTAACAGTTGCAGGTCTGCAGGAGAACATGTGCTTTCAGTGTGTAAATATTGGTTTACAGGCAGGGCAAGAAAGTGTGCTTTGCTTATTTAACAAGAAACTGCTTTCGTTTTACTTTTTTTTAACAGTTGCAGCAGAAGAAAATGTGCTTTCATGTACATATTGGCTTCAGGGTGAGAGAAAGTTTGTGCTTCACTTATTTAATGAGAAACCGCTTTCGTTTTACTTTTAATAGTCGCAGAAGAAAATGTGCTTTCAATGTGTACATATCGGCTTACATGCAGAGCAAGAAAGTGTGTGCTTTAACAGAGAAACGGCTTTTGTTTTTAATAGTTACAGGATAAAATGTGCTTTCATGTACATATTGGCTTACAGGCAGGAGAAAGTGTGTGCCTTACTTATTTAACAAACTGTGTTTTCAGTTTACTTTAATGGCTGCAGGAGAGTGTGTGTGTGTGTGTGTGTGTGTGTGTGTGTGTCCGTGTCTGGAATGTTTGGCTTATACTTTTGGTCTGTTCCTCTTAAAATTTGTGGTTTTCCTGGCAAATCCAGTGAGAACTGATTTCACTAAATAATGATATATATTTAAGTTTCAATTTTCCTATCTTTCAGGAAATGCATGGTAACACAACACACATGTTATTCTAGCAACTTTTCTAAGATGATACAAGCACTCTTTAAAATGTGTCCTTGGTTTTGGGCTTTTCTCCCCCCTCCCAATAAATTTTGGCTATTTCCAGATTTCTTGTGCTGATTAGGTCTTCAGGGGAGAGAAGCTTAGTGTTGCTTATGGTAAATCTGTTTGTGTTATTAGTAGCACAAGAGGCAGAATACTTGCTAAGCTGGGGGTTCTACTCCCCAGCATGTAGATGGATTGCTGTGCTGATGCTATACTCTGTTGTACCTTTAAATGGGGTGGATGCTGCCGTCCTGAGAATGTTCTCTTTGGCAGAGATGCCTAGTAACTATGAATGAACCTGTTATCAGTTTCTCATCCATTCCCTATTGTAATATTACTAGGCTAGCTTATTTTTTTTATGCAACATAGGCAATTTATATCTCAAGGGAACAGGCACTTTATTTGTAGATGAAACAATGAAATAGTAAGTTGTTAGCTAGCAGCAACCTCTGTATTAGTTACAGATCTTACATATTTCTTTAATGTGGAATTATTTAGATGACTGGAGGTACAATTCACATTCTGGTATCTATATAATGTACTGTTTTATAATTGTTTTTTTTTTACTTTTTGCTGAAATAGCACGTCTCCAGATTTCAGTGTTTTATGCCACTGTCATAGGTCAAGCGAACGTGACTATATGTGATTTATTTGGCTTCGGTCATCTTGATGGCTTGGGTTCCCGGGGGGGGGGGGGGGTGTTGGGGCGCCTAGGAAAAGTTTGCCTCAGGGCGCTTCTAACGTAGTTACGCCACTGTGTCAGACAATCATACTATCTGCATATTGCAGACTGAGATCAACATATCCAGATTTTGGGATACACATTCCAGCTGCAGCAACACTTTGAACACATTTCGCTGTTTGGTTTTGCTTCTCACATGCATTTCATTCTGTACTGACTGCAGTATACTTTATTCAGGGGTTATTACTACTTTATTGGTGGATTCATAACACTTTCTCACACTCTCTCACTTGTTTTCATTTTACTATTCAGGATGGTACTTACTTCTAGGCTTTATTGACATGTTTTACCTGTAGTTATTACAATCCTTTCCAGCAGTCTCACTTATGTCATGTTTCAGTATTTCAACAGGGTATATTTCACACATGTGATTTGCTCATCTTCTGCAGCTGTACTTTTCAGCCTGCTGCAGGTTGTGTACTATTATATTACAGGTGGGGCATCTTTATTTCAGACTTTATTTCAGACATTTTCATTTTTCTGTTTGGATTACAGACTGCAACACACTTTTGTAATCACGCAATACTTGCAAACACTCTTACACTTGTTACTTGCACATTCTATTACTTAGTGACTACACTGCACTCTTTTGCTAACTGTCATACTTTTATATTTCTTTACAGTTACTGGGAGAGGATTACTGACCTGCCTGGTGGCGCAACCGCACCAGCCTATCACCATAGGCTCTGCGGTTCGCAGAACGGACACCTGCAGCTGTAATATAAATGAAGTAATATTGGAATACATATCTCCATAATATCAGCTAGTTTAATTTCTTACATACATAATTACATGTAACTTACTCAGTAGTGGGGCGTTGGGCATTTGCCGGGCCTCCTGGATCCAAAGGTTCAATTGGTCCTGCTTGCATCTCTTCAGGTCCGCATGGTGGTGACGAACCTGCTCACCAGTCCTTGGAATCCCTGTGGCACTGGTGAGATCATGAGCCAACCGGTCCCACGCCTCAGCTCTATATGCTCCCCACAGGGCCTGGCCCTGCATGAGTTGGGCCTCATGATTGTGGACTAGGAGCCAGACCATGTATCTGGACTCCTCAACGCCCCACCTCTGTGCTCGAAAGCAACTATCCTCACCTACTCCTGTCATTCTGGCTGCAAGTCAGTTCTACAATCGTTTATGCTGTGTATTCCCACCTATGGGGCTTATATATGCCGTTTTTCCCGCACATATCTGTGATTGGCCATTTTGGAATTGTATCAACTTCACAAAACCTGCTTTGTCATGCTCCACTTTGTATTCATTCCTATATATTTGCTATTACTGCATTCATAGGTGCTGCTGTCATGGCTTAGTGGTTTAGTACCTTGACTATGGTGCATAGTATCCTGGGTTTGAACCTGGCCACTGCTTTTTATTTTTTATGACTGTCTAGACAGGCTGAGGGGTGTGTCTGTGTAAAGGCAGTTTTGATACGGCTTGCTCAACGTTGCCCGTCGGTTAGCTTGTTGGCACGGTGCGCAGCTCCGCGCAAATGGGGTACGCTGGTTTACGCCTCATTTGGCTATCAGCACGCATATTATGCTCAGCTCAGCTAGGGGCACACAGTTTCAGCATGTTAAACCACTTCTCACCTACGGGCACTCATTTTTCACCTGTTGAACCACTGCTCACCTTTCGGCACTCATTTTGCACCTGTTAAACCACTGCTCACCTACGGGCAGATGCAATCACCTTGTTAAACTGTAGCTCAGCTATAGGCACATCTGGCATTTTTTATTATTTTGTTATCTCACATTTCTTCAAAATAAATGGACTATTTTATTACATTTTACATGAACTATGATTTTATATGTGTACATGTTTGTCAGGAACTTGTTTCGTGCTTATTTTACTAAAAATAAAAATTGGTGTTGTGGGGGCTTGAACCATGAATGCCTGCTCTTCAGCCGACGTCTCTACCGCTATGCTATTGCTTCTTGGCTTACTTTGCATATTTAGTTCTTATATCCTTTTCCACTGACTGCTAACTGTGGCTAAGCTACGGGCACGCACAAAGCGCAATCACGGGCAAACATCTTTACGATTTAAAAAAATATATATAAGATGTTCATTTATATATTTTATGTTCATAGTCTGTGGGGGCATGTGTTGTGTTGTGTTTATTCACATTTCCATGACCTCTGTTGTGGGTGTTTACTTTGGGCAATTTTACTCTTCTGGGGGCGTGTCTGCTTGCAGGGCTCGGCCTACGGACACGCCCCCTACTGTCTTCCACGGACCGTGTTAGCCTACGGTGTGATTCAGCATGCCCTCATGCATATGCATGACATGCTGACGTCACACCGTTTAACTGCAGCCTCCGTGTAAGCCATGTATCTCTTACACGGAGGCTTCGTGAATCCTGCCCAATATGTATAATCAAACAAATGTAATACTACAATAACATACAAAATACAAGTCATCAAAGCTTAAATACTGAGCTTCAAATCTAAATTACATGCAGAGATGAATGATACCCAGAGCAATGCAGACCACACAAACATCAGATATACCATATTGCCATATATATATGTACACAATGTCACATCTGCCTTGTTCCTATACAGCATGCAAGCTGTTTGTGTGTGACAGGTCTAAAATGAATAATCCACATTAATGCTGCGTTATCTCATATTACATCAGTGTTTCTCACCTGCCTTCATTTCACAGGCTAACAGCAAATAACATACTTCTCTGCATCAGGTGTACATTACTGCCTGATGTGTGTGTAGCACTGGAAGTTATAACAGAAACACTTTTCCAATTTTAACTTAGTAATTATAATCAACCTAGTAATTATTTCTAAAAAACAAAAACACACAGGAACAGGTGAGAGGTATGGTACAGGAAAACTGTGCAAACTTAAAATAGAAAACAAGTACCAAACCAACATGGCTGGGCAAAAACCTCTAATTAGTCTGAAGAAGTGATAGTGTTATCATGAAAGCGCTCACTTTTATTACATTTTACTTTGTTAAATAGAGGTTTTTGCCCAGCCGTGTTGGTACGGTACTTGTTTTCCAGTAATTATTTATGTTTGAAGGCAATAAAACAACCTGTAGCTGTAGACATTTATGTCTGTTTGATGCACTGGAACTATGATAACACATTTGTAAAACAAGTGCAGCCTATTTGCTTGACATTTTGCAACTCATGTCTGTATGTTTGAGGCTTCCAGCTTCAATTATTAATACATACATGTGCAGGGGTAATACATTTCTGTTCTTTGTCAGAATGGCACACTGTGTTTACACCTCTCAACCTGTTAGAGCAAGACATCTGGACAAAGGCACACATTAATGGGAGGCAAAGGCCAGAAAATAGTGACACTTTATAAATCTAGCTGTAACACACTTAGTTGCTAACAAAGTAGGTTTTGCTTTCACATGAATACTCTGAAGGATATGACATCTGACATTCAGACGCATGCTATTATGTTATGACTTCAGTCTTTACTGATTTTCCAGTGATTTTCCAGACAAAACACAACTGTATAACACATTGACCACAAATATGAGGCAAACATGGTCAGTCTGCAAAATTCTAGACAGTTGATAGGTATGAGCTCAGTATATAACATACAGTTCAACACACACTTCTGCGCCAGTTGTTTATTATGCACATACCCTATATAGGTCTCTTACATTTGTAAGACAAGCATATGCATCATAGTAGCATTTACAGGTGACATATGAACATTTACAACATCCCAGGTAGCTGACCTGGCAGTCTCACAGTCAGTATTGGACAAAAGACACTCCAGTAGTAGTCATATGTGAGCTGACCTTTGCTGGGGTGACTCAGGGGCCAGAGCTGTGATCTATGTCACTGCAGACAGAGCCAGCAGGAATGGCCATATGTTCTGGACAGCAATATGTCAGTCTAGCAAGTCTTGTTGAGGCCTATTTTTTAACTTCCTATTTCACATTATTGCATCCTCCCTTCTACATTCCATTACATGCTTAATTGATTGACATACCTGTTATAGTGCTGAAGAGTTTTCTCAGAATAATGCAAATGTTTATGTTTGCATAGTGCAGTCTATCTTTGTGTAGAAAGGTTCAGACCTGTTTCGCCTAGGCAGCAGTTTGCCTTTTGTAGGTAATGCTCATGAGCAGATGATGGCCTGTGCACCAATTGGTGTCTACCACTTGCTTATTGCATCCAGAACAGCTGTGTTATCTTTCCATTAGCCAATGCCGTTGCAACACACTGCTATAATTAAGTCCTTCATGTGGGCCTTGCTCCTTTTCCTTGCCTGTGAGGAGGACATTATTGAGGTAGGGGGGCTACAGCTTCACAGAATGTAGGTGGAAATACCTCTTAGAACAAGAAATGTGGAGAAAGCCCAACAAAATGGTGGACACAGTTCCAGTATTAGGGACAGGTTGTAAGTATTGCTGTTATACAGTTAGAAGATTGCTAGATTAACAGGGTTTGTCTGGACATGCATTTTCTGCGTGAGTTGAAGTCTGACAGTGATATACATATATATATATATATATATATATATATATATATATATATATATATATATATCACATACCTGTCAACTGTCCAGATTTCCACAGAATGTCCAGAGGTTGGCCTCTTATGTTTGGTCTGTTCCTCAGACCATTTCTGTTTTTGACAAATCAGTAGGAAAATCTGAGGATTGAAGTCACTAAATGATGATATCCATTTATGTTTCAGACTTCATATCCTTCAGAAAACTTATGTTACAGCAAACTCTGTAACACCAGCAACTTTTTCAGTTTATAATACCATTATTTAAGATATGTCCCTATTTTTGGCTCTCTGTCCCCCAAGTATGTCAAGCTTTGTCCAGATGTCTTCCTGTAAGAGGTTCAGAGGTATGGTATATTTTATTTTATTTTATTTATTTATTTTATTTTACATTTGTTGACCGGGCTGGTCCAACTGGATTTATGTCCATTTTCAGCAGAGGCCCGGGGAGAAAAGCTCCACATGCAAGCGATTGTAATATCAGGTAAAAATATTAGACATGGTTATAATATATATGACAAAATCATTGGATATGAAGGCAGAAATGGAGAAAAAATAGTGAGTGTATTTTGTTAGGAGTTTCTAGAGCTAGAGAAAGTAAAAAAGAAAAAAAATGAAAAGAAATTTTTCTAGTACCTAGATAGCTGAGGAAAGGAAGTTATTTACAGCAGAGAAGTTGAGAGTACCTAGATACCAAGGTAATCTAGTCAGGGTTGCTACAGGGGCAGAGCCAGTGGGTTTTGAGGTGTGTTTTGAGTTGGGATTTGAAGCAGGGAAGAGAGGAGATTGCTGTGAGAATGTGAGGAAGAGTATTCCAGGTTTTTCCTACTGTGTTGGAAAACAAGGATTTGCCAGCTGAGTTATTGGGTTTACTAGTTGATATAAGTAGTTTGTCGGAGGAGCGAAGGCTTTTAAGATTGCAGTATGGAGTGATAAGTGATGTGAGAATGGGTGTGTTTAAGGGTTTGTAAAGGATTTTGTGGGCTAAGGAGATCTGTTGAAATAGAATTTGGTTTTGTAGTTCTAGCCATTGTAGTTGCCTTAAGTTTTGGCAGTGGTGAGTTCTAAAAGTAGAATTGGTGGCAAATCTGGCAATATTGTTGTAGGCAGCAGACAGTTTGCTGAGGTTAGCTTTGGACAATGAAGTATAGATGGGAGAGGCATACAGGAGAGTCGAGATAAGATGGGTCTGGGCAATGGAAGTTCTAGCATGTGGAGTAAGGAATGGTTTAATTCTATAGAGTGAGCCTAGTTTTCTGTTAACTAATTTTATAGTATTGCAGATGTGTGTGTCAAAGGTCAGATTGTTGTCTATTTCAACTCCGAGAAGTTTGGTAGATGGATCGGTGAGATGTTTGTGCCATTAGTTGATGTGACACTGAAATTCAGTGGAGAGGATTTTCGGGTTGGTGAAAAGAGTAATAATTTGTTTTTTTTGGGGTTCAAAATTAAGCATCGTTTGAGGAACCAACATTCTACGGTTTCAAAAGTATTTTGGGTGAGAGAGTGCAGTACAGAGGGGGATGAGGCAGAACAGATTAAAGTGGAATCATCTGCATATTGTATACAGGTGGCAGGAGAAATATGGGTATGGAGATCATTAATGAAAATTGAAAAGAGGAGATCTCCAAGAATTGAGCCCTGGAGAACTCCTAGAGTAATGGGAGGTGGTTGGATAAGTTATTTTGCCATCTCACTGCCTGTTTTCTGTTGTCCAGGTAAGAGTGGAACCATTTAATTGAGCTTGCGTCAAGTGCAAATGATTTAAGTAAGTGTAACAAGATTTTGTGATTGACCATATCAAAGGCTTTGGATAGGTCAATAAATATAGCAGAGCTAAGGGTATTATTGTTCCTATTTTTATTGATGCAGTCTGTGAAGGAGAGGAGGGCAGAGGTGGTGCTATGGTATGGTCTAAAACCATGTTGACAGTTAGCTAGGAGATTGTTAGTTAACAGGTGTTTCAGAAGTTGCTTTTGGACACATTTTTCCATGATTTTAGCAAGAGGAGAGAGAGCAGAGCTATGGGTCGGTAGTTAGATAGTTCAGTTGATTTTCCTCCTTTATGAAGGGGAATAACATGAGATATTTTCCAGAGAGAAGGAATGTAGCCTTCTTCAATGGTTCTGTTAATCAGGATGGAGATGGGATAGGTCAGTGCATTAGCAGCAACTTTTAGATACATAGCAGGTAGATGGTCCGCAGATGGAGAGGATGGTTTAAGTTTATGTAGCAGAGTACGAATTAGTGCAGAGGGAACAGGTTGAAGTTGAAATGTGGGAATGGAAGTGTTAGAGGAGGAGGAAAGGCTGGAAATATCAGGAGAGTTGTTTGGAAAGAGACTGGACAGTTTCAGTAAAGAAGGTGTTAAAGGCATTGGCAGTGTGTTTGGAGTTATATTGGGAGGTGCCTGCTGGGCTTGAGTGTCCGATTGGCCAGGTTTCATGAGATTATTTATTCCTGCCCAGAACTTTTGTGGGTTATGCAGGTTAGCCTGTTGCAAATGGCAGTAGTAGTTTCTTTTATCCAGAATTACTGCTTTTTTTGTAATGTTTCTTATTTGTTTAAAGTTGAGATGGTCTGTGGGATCTTTAGTACTGTGGTATTTGGACCAGAGTTTATCCTTCAGGATAATCTTTTGCCTTGTGTCCTTTGTTAGCCAAGGGCTCTGAAGGACAGTCTGATGGACCTTGTGGGGCATGTGTGTCAAGAATAGATAGGAATTTAGAGTTAAAATATGTCACAGCATCATCCAGTGGGAGGTGTTTAAGAGGAGACCAATTGCAGGACCTAAGTTCTGCTTCAAATTTATCTGGGTTAAAAGTTTTGTTTGTTCTAACTATTTTGTATTTTGTTAAGTTAGGTTTATCAGTTTTATGTCTAATTAGATAAATAAGGGCATGGTCACTTGTATCATCAGGTAGTGTACCTACTGTATATGTTTGGTGGTGGTTATTTATCAGAATCCAGTCTAAAATGCTTTCTTTGTTGGTAGGTTTATTTCTTCGGTAGGAGAGAGAATAGTTTGTGAGAAACCATGCAGATTTAAGAGGGTGGAAGGGTAAGCTGAAGAGCAGGTATTCCAGTCTATATTGACATCTCCAAGGACTATTGTTTCTTGTGGAAATTGTATGGCCAGCCAGTTAAGGATTTCTTCTAAGGTACTACTGTTATTGCCTGGCTCAAAGGTATATGCAGATAATATAGATGGATTTGAAGGCATTAACTTGGAGTTTGGATATAAGGATTTCAGCATTACTTTTGGAGGGAGGTTTATCCTGTAAGGCAGTGATTTGCATCCCTGATTTATAGAGGATTGCAATCCCACCACCTTTTTTTGTAGTGCGGTCAAGTCAAGAATGTTGTAGCCAGGGGGAATAATCTGTTTGTCCTGAGTTACTGGTTTAAGCCAGGTTTCAGTTAAGCAAAGGATGTCAAATGAGTGTGCATCAAGTAGTGCATGGAGGGGGGCAATTTTATTTGCAATACTGTGGATGTTAAGGTGAGCTATTATTAGAGAGTTTGAGGGGTTGGTTGGTTTATTTGAGTTAGAGGAGAGTGGAAAGTGGGTTTGCAGTTGTGGTGTTTGGGCCTGGGTTGGGTTGAATGTCACCTGCTAGCAGAGAGAGGATTAATCGTTTTAACCAGTCAGAGGGCTTAGGGGAACTGAGTAGTGAATTTCTGTCATTTTGATGGGAGTAGGTAATGTGAGTCTTTCTATGAAATTTTGTAGCTAGGTAGCTGGGAGAAAGTATGAAGTTGAAACAGTGATAAGGTGAATGTATGGTAGTTAAAGTTATGTGTTTGGAGAGAGTATTAGCTTCTGAGAGGCTATGGTGTTCATAGGAAGTTAGGAGGTAGGATATAATCAGGAAAGGGAGAATTGAAAATGTGAGAAGTTGTTTTGAATGTAATGATGTTATTGGAGTAGGCATTGTAACAGGAGTGTAACAAGGACTTAATTTGGGAAGATGAGGAGATAATTAGAGCAGGAGATGGATGTAATTGTGGAAGTAGGTGTGGCAGGTAGATGGTTATAAGTGGTATAGGGAAGGGTGTCAGGGTGATTGGAGGAATACAACTAGTGGGAGTGGTTATGGAAGTATAAATGTAGGACCACTGGGGGTGGGTGGGAATTGGGGGTAGGGTAGGCTGGAGTGAGACTGAGGGCGAACGGAGCGGGTACAGACAAAGGAAGGACAGCAGTCAGAAAACAATCAGGAAAGCAGCTAAAGTAAGGTAAGTGGAGGTGGGTATGAGAAGTGACAAAGGTTAGGTTATGTTTGAACTGAGAGCTTTGATAAAAGATATTTAAGTGGGAGAGAAGAGGAAAGGTTTAGAAGCAATGTTTTTATCAGCAGGTATAGTAGGTAATAGTAATGTAAAGGGAGAGAGAGATTCAGGTAGAGTAATGTAGCAAGGTTAGGGTGCCCTCTAGTGGACACAACGTGGAAGTACAGAAGAGATTACTTTGCAGGCAAGAGCTGGGATGAGAAGTAAAGGATGGTGTGGTTTCTTAGGGATTCTTCCAGGTGTCCTGGGATATAGAGGTGAGCAAGACAGAAGGGAGAGGGGGCAACTAGTAGTAGGGAGAGTGGGGGGTGAGGCTGCTATGTGTCCAGTCTGAACTAGCGACACTAGAGTTGTGGTTACAAAAAACAGAATACAAGAATCACTACTATACGAGGGAACACGTATAGTATCATAATTTAATGACTTCACTCCTGATATCATCCCAGTGATTTAGCAGAATCCCAGAAATCTTATGAGGCAGTGGCCATAAATATGGTCCCACAATCAGGACATTCTGTGGGTAGAAATCTGTACATTTGAGAGTTATATATGTCTGACCATTGTTAACAGACTGTCAAGACTGTGTAGCAGTGTATTGTGTAAATGTCATGCTGAGTAGGGAGAGGGGCAGATGTGAGTGTCATAGATCCTTTTCCATCTGACTGTGCATGCTGCTATAGTTGCTGGAGGTCTACCAGTTGTATATGTTTGTAGGGGCAGACAGAGAAATGTCCTGTAACACCTCAGGATTACCAGTACAGTGTGAATTGGGGCAGTATATGTAGGAGTAGTGTGTGACTGGCAATCAGGAATTGTTTAATCAAACAATTGTTATACTCTAGAGTTCAGTTGGCTTAATGATATGTTGCTGTGACTGTGGTGCAAATGGTTTTGGGTAAACAATTTCTCACCGATATCTGTTTTTCCCTAAAGTTACATCCCTGTAGTACATGATATATTTTCAAATGCATGAGTAATTCACCAGAGCTGATTTGGGGTAGTGTTGTGTTAGTCTGCCTGTAGTTCAGAATGTGCTGGGTGAAATGGTTGGCAGCTCTTGGTGTTTTTTCCCTTCTGTTACATGACTGCAGTCATACCTCTCCACTGTCTAGATATTTATAGACTGCCCAGATGTGTGGCTCATATTTTTGGTCTATTGCCCATAACTGTTGTGGATTTCTGACAAATCACTGGGATGATGTGAGCGTTGACATCACTAAATGATGACAATCATTTGTGCTTTAGACCTGAAATCTATCAGAAAATATATGTGAAAACAAACCATGATACTCTAGCAACCTTCTAAGCTTATAACATCCATATTCAAACATGTCCCTGTTGTTTGGCCTTTATCCCCCACTTTATCAGGCTTTATGCAGATGTCTTGCACTAAGAGGTTAAATATATATATATATATATATATATATATATATATATATATATAGATATATAGATATATATATATATATATATATATATATATATATATATATATATATATATATATATATATATATATATATATATATATATATATATATATATATATATATATATATATATATATATATATATATATATAAAACTTTACTAATTCTACAGGTAATTTTGGATGACCATCCAGCATAATATATTTACTGAAGCACTGCAAATTCTCACAGCTCATGTGGAATAGTGGTAGTTGCTGTGACTGGAGTATGCAGGGCTATGAGTTTAAGGCTTGCCAGGGATGTGTATTTTCCCATTATGTTAAATGACTATAATGCATGATATGTTTGTAAAAGCATTACAAATGCCCACTGCTCAGATGGTGTAGTGGTACATTGCTGTAATTATAGTGTACAGAGTCCTGGCCTCAAGGCTTGGTAGTGTTGACTTTTTTCTACTAATGTTAAATGACTATAATGCATGATATGTTTGTAAAAGCATTGCAAGTTCCCACAGCTCAGATGGTGTAATGGTATGTTGCTGTGATTGTAGTGTACAGGGTACTGGGGTTGAGACTTGAGAGGGCTGATTATTTTGTTGCTGGGCAGAACAAGGACTGATTGAGACAGAGTGATTAAAGCACTTTTAAGCAGTTGTAAGCAGGTTTGAGTGAAGCTAAGCAATGCTAAGAGATGCTTAAGTCCCATTAGCTTCACTTAGCGGCGCATATTTCCACTTAAACCTGTGCTAATGTTAAATAAAGAAAAGAAAAAAAGGTGATAGGAAAGTGGTGAAATGGATGCAAGCAGAGGGTAAAACATTAGGAAAAGAAGCTAGAGATGTACAGGATGGGAGTAGGAAAGGACCATAGCTTTATATTTCTTCTGCAGCAACAGCTTTGAATGATGTGGAAAATTATTAATTTACAGCCTCACACCCCACAGGGAGGGTGTTGGCAATATACATTTGTAGAGTAATTTAAGTGTAGATTGATTTACATCACTGAACATGGGGCAAAATGTAAAGATATGTATGGTGCAATGTTTTTTTGCAAGACAGATGCCCTTTTTTATTAAGATGAGAGTGGGATGTTGTGGAAGGGGTGTAGGTATGTTTGGGGAGGTAGGTTCAGTAGGATAGGTTGCATTTGCAGACAGACAAGATACATAAGACAGCAGACAGGTATGGTATATCACACATGAGGGGGTAAACACCTTGGACAGGGAGGGTGGTTGGGAATCAGAGGCCCATGAGCCCCCACATGGATACAGTGGGACTGAGGTCCCAACCCCTGGGCAGTCACTACTGCACCTTCATGGCCTCGAAGGTGGCTGTGTTGGGGGCTGGGCAACAGGGGCAGCCTGCCCCTCAAGGTGTGCCAGGTGGCCCTCCATCCAACTCAGAGCGGATGATGCTGCGCACCATACCCTGGAACTTGCAGTGGGTGATGGGCTCCTGTCTGCACCTGCACCTATGTGGGACAGACCCCGTCTCCTGAGGCAGTTCCACCAGAAGTTGGTGCAGGACCAGAGGAGGAGGAAGTTCCAAGTTGGGTCCCAGATGTGCTGGAGCCCAGTACCATGGCCAGATGAGGCAGGACAGATGGATCCGCTGGGATCTGCCTTTCCAAATGTGCTATGGTGTTGAGGTTTTTCCAAGATATACTGGTTAGTCATGAACAAAACATTTCAAAATTTGTTATAACAACATGTGTGGGTGATCCAATTAACCTAAAACAACAGATTTGAAACAGTTGCATAGCAAACAGAACACATGCATAAATGGAACAACAGTAAGCATTGTAACAGCATGCCAGTTACACTGATGGCAACAGGCTACCAACAATGGTATTTGAACAAGGTATGTTAATATGCAACCAGTTAAATATGTGAACAGTAATAGAAGACAAGTCCCAACATTAGGTTTTGCTAAAAACATACCCGTAGTATATGAATAATAATTAGTGATGCAAATGAGGGGTGGGGGAGAGAAAAAAGTCCATTAGCAACTGTATAAGCTTCTATTTTTCACAACAGTACTGCTCAGTACTCTACAGGCCTGCTCTCACTTTACATCTACCTATGGTCCATAGCTTCTGTAGCACATACATACCTGTTAAACTGTCAACCTGTAATGTTATGAGGCAGTCTGTGACAACTATTGGTACATTACTAGAGGGGGCTTGTACATGTCAGGGTTACATATCTGACGAAGAAGGGGTACCCTGCAGTGATGTTGTGTGAGTCTCCTACTGGCATACTTGAATTCTTATCTGTGTCTAAGGTTATTGGCAGCAGTGACCACTCGCCTTGACAGCATGACACTTGAGAGATATGTATCAGGAAGAGTGCGTGGTGTATGTACCTATCCTGCTGTTATTTGCAGGCGTGGAGATGGACAATGGAACAGTTGTACATGGTGTATTAGTATACCCTTCATACAGCTAGTACAAGCATTTCTTTACCTGTAAGACCTGTGGAGAAAATATCTGTTACCACTATCTGACTGTTTCTACAAATATTCAAGATTTCTTGAGTGTATATATGCAAACATCTCAGTACCATTCCCTGGATTCAAACCATGTCTGGGTGTGCTAAACTGAACAACAAGGCTATTTCTTATCATACTGAGCTACTGGGGAACTGCTGTCTTTTGTTTGACTGACCTCTGCCTAATACTCTCTGGGTTAGACAGTCTGACCTTGTAATCCTGAAATTCATGCATGACAGATAGTGTGCTGTGTATTAATCCTTTGAAATAATACAATCTGGAAAGCAAAGGTTAACATAAGACAATGCTGCAGGAGACACACTATAATACATTACACCTTACTATTTAGGGTTCAGATCTTAGTGCATTACATATTTCATATTTCATTCATATCTTGTTTTAAAGCTCCACAGTCTACTGTTTTGCATAATAACTGGTTCTCAGAACAACCTCAGTTAACTCATGCTGTCAAAGCCATATTTGCTGTGAAGAACCTGTACAATTCTATTTCTACAACAACATACCAGAGTAAACACAACAGTTTGTGGTATACGTCTTTATTTTAGTAATATTACACAGTGCTTTACTACTGCATATTCTGTAGATCAATATTAGTCTTGTGAAGTTGATTTTTTCAGTAGATACATAACACACTATACCTACTGGCTGTAAACAATTTACTCCTTCTTATTTATTGCACTATATACTGCAAGATAGATCTGTACTCACCAACCTGTCAGCACAACCTTGACAGTCTGTTGGCATGAGCCTCCACATTGCTAGCCCTCTCTGCTGCAGCTATAGGGGTAAAAGACAAACATCATGCATACCTGTCTATCACATATTCAGGCTAGAATTTGGTACAGCTATGGATGATATGCTTACAAACTACTGGGGCATTCCATGCCTGAGCATCTTGGATCCACTGGGCCAAGACCACCCCCTTCCTTTGCTTTAGGTAAGCATAATTATGCAGTACCGGCTCACCAGTTTGGGGGATTCCAATAACACTGGTGAGATCATGTGCCAGATGGTCCCAGGCCTCTGCTTTATACTTTGAGCCTTGATAATGGCCCTGCAGCAGTCTGTCATCATGGTGTTCAAGGAGAAGTCCAGCCATGACCCTGGACTCCAGAATGCCCAAGCACTGTGCCCAAAAATGCACTCCTTCTCCAACACCAGACATGGTTCCTACAGAGATCAAACTACAAAATGTTCTGGCTGTATTCCCACTTGTGTGGTTTTAATAAGGCCATATTCCCACCCTTTGCCATCATTGGACCATTTTGAAAATGTTGAGCACAGCCTAGCAGTGTGCAGATCTGCTAAGCTGAGTTGCGCAGTGCTTAAAGGGGAAAATGCTGAGTAGTGAGTAGCAGTGTGCAAATCCACTTAGCTGGGCTGACTGCTGCTTAGAATTAATGTCTAAGCAATGCTCAAACCAGCTGAGCAGAGCTGGGCACTGCTAAGCATTACTCAGTTTTCATTTAATAAAAAATATCAGAATTGTAAATTAATTCATCATTACTGACATATTATTCAGTGTATATGATTTACTTTACATAATATGTGCTTTCATTACATCACCTTGGGGTGTGACTACACTGTATAGGACACTTGTGTATACATGGGTGATTTCACATGTTATATGCACTGACACTTCCATTTTGAACCAGTTACACTTCCCTGGTTAACAAATATTAATTACTATATAATTTAAAATAAAAAACTAATTTTAACAATGCTTTCCCATGTAAAAATAAAGGGCCTGTTTTGGTGCTCAAACCGTGAACTGTTGCCTGTAAAGCTGAGACTTTAACCACTCTACTATCTCACCATTGAGGATTTCAGCTATACATTTCTATTTAGCTCCTATGAGATGTTTAAGCAATGCTGAGCAGAGGGCTATGATATGCAAACCCTCTCAGCTACGCTTAAACTTAACTTAGAACAGAAACAAAATAATACAAGGACTTTATTTACAGGTATTAATACAACTTTTAATTCATATTTGGTAATACACTACCTGTCATTCTATCAACTCTCTAAGTCTGTATAGGCAATATCAGGATAGAAGTCACTACATAATGGCATACATTTGAGTTTCAGACTTCTAATCCTTCCGAATATGTTATCTTAATACAAACCCTGTTCCTTATCAACTTTCTAAGTTTGTAAGGGCAATATTTAAAATCTGTCCCTATTTGTCCCCATTATTTTAGGCTTTGTCCAGATTTTTTTGCTCTAAGAGGTTGAGAGGTATGCCCCCCATCATTTTACACTTTGTCCAGATTTTTTGCTCTAAGAGGTTGAGAGGTATGCCCCCCATCATTTTAGGCTTTGTCCAGATTTTTTGCTCTAATAGGTGGAGAGGAAAGCCCTCCCCCCATCATTTTAGGCTTTGTTCAGAGTTTTTGCTCTACAAAAGTTGAGAGTATGGAAAGTGCTGTATGGCACTTTTGCAATGCAGGAAGTGTGTGACAGTACCTCTCACGCACACCCTGCATTGCTTCCCATTTCAATTCCTGATTTCAGTGTCCACGGGCACTGAAAGCATTTAAAAAGTGCCTGATAATGCAGGGGGTGTGTGTGACAGTACCTGTCACACACACACCTGCATTGCTTCCCATTTCAATTCCTGCTTTCAGTGTCCACGGGCAAAAATATATTAAAGGAAATGGAAAAGAAATATTATTACAACTGTATAATTATTTAAGTCAAGATAAATAACAATTGTAAAAAGAAATCATTAACAAACAAAATAATATAAAAAAATCTAAAGATGCTATGCAAGCATTTGAATGATTGAATGATTTTTGTGAAGATTAGATAGATTACTACAAATGCAATGCATTTACCACAAAAAATATACAAATCAAATGTAAAACTCAAAAGAAACTTTGGTCAGTTTTATTCCATCTATGCAAGATAAAATAAAGATATTAAAAGTCTGATACCTAACAAAGCCCATGGCCCAGGTAATCTTGCTGGTGAATTCTGGATAGCTTATCTTTTGTCACTCACCCCTTTCTACTTAAAAGAGTTTATAGGATCATAGGAAGTTACAAGGCTAATGGCTCTAGGGCCCAAACAGGTCTAGCCAAGTTCTACCATTATTTCTATGATCAGCACCAATTGCCCCTGTCCAAGAGGACACAGGAGGAACCTCTGGGGTAAATTTATGGTTATTCATCCAATCGTCCAGACTGTGTTTGAACAGGGCCCATGAGGTGCTCTGTTTGACATGAAGTGACAGTCTGTTCCAAAGGTGTGCTAACTTCTGGGGGACAAATCTGTCCCTCCAGCAGGTTCTATTAATGCCACATACCAGGTTAAGGTCTTTAGAGCGAGTAACCCATGTGCTATTTGACTTGCGAATATGCAGCATTTCCAATAAAGCAGGGTCAACGATTGACTTATATGTTAGGCAGAGATCACCTCTGAGTAGTCTGTATGAAACAGAAAAAACTGACCATGATTTCAGTTGATCCACATAGGACAGATGTTAAAGACCTTGAATTTTCCTTGTGAGGAACCTTTGTGGTATCTGCAATTGCTGCAGATGCTTGGAAAGGTATGTACCAAAAGGTCCTTTGTACTCAATTATCAGCTTGAAGAGGGGAGAGTACAGAGAGATTATAACTTCTTTTTTTTCTGGATACAATGCCCTGACTTATGAGATGAGCAATATAGAATGCCCTTCTTACCACTGTGGAGACCTGGTGATCAAAGGTAAGGTTGCTGTCAACCTGTGTGCCCAGGTCTATTACCACTGAGTGTCTACTTAGGGTGTTGTTATTGATGTGGTAGTTATCAGGAACATCGCACTTAACAAAAGGGATAATACATTTTTGCAATTGAGTTTAAGGCCATGACTTTGGCACCAATCATTTGTTTCTGTAAGACCCTCATGCAAGATGTTGACATTGTTTGAAGATTCTATCACCACTCCCAGTTTGCAGTCATCAGCAAAATTTATCAGCGACAGACCTTTAGTTTTAGCTTATACTTCAGAGAAATAGATTCCATATAGTAGAAGTCCTAGAACTAATTACAGGTCACTGCTGAAGGTGGAGTACCCTATTTTGACTATATGGGATTTATCAGTGATACAGTTAGCGATCCATCTAATGATATAAGGGTTGATACCTATTTTTTTTCTCCATATGCCTTACTGAGTTTTATTTGCAGTTGTTCATATTTTATTGTTGATCCTTCATATATCTAAATATTTATACACTCCCTCTTACTCAAGTTCTTTTATATCACGTTCTTGCCCCAAACTGATGTTTTCTTGGTGCTGCAGATTTTCTGCTTTAAAGGTTGCTTTTGCACATTTATAAAGACCAAATGACATTCTAATATCATCTAAAAAGTTTTTACTACTTGCAGCTGTGCTTTCATTTCCTCATCAGGGGAGCTATACAGTTTTAAATCATGGACAAAGAGAAGTTGAGAAGCCTTTATATTTTGTTGCTTTCTAGGAGGCAAATTATAGCCATGATCTAATCTGTTAAGCAGACAGCTTAATGGGTTAAGGGCAAGGAAAAAAGAGCAGCGGTGACAGAAAGTCACCCTGCAATATCCCCCTTTGGTTTTTATCCCTGAAATAATAATTTGCCTTTTATCATGGCTTAACTGCAAAGTGGTTTGCCATTGTTTCATGGTAACTGTAATGTAATCAATCAGTGTAGGGTGCATCTTATACATTTTTAAGCACTCTTTTATCCATGAATGTGAGATACTGTCAAATGCTTTTTTGTAGTCTATCCATGCCATGCTTAGATTCTTCCCATTTTTACAGTTTTCCATTATGACTTTATTTAACAACAAATGATCCTTTGTTCCATATGACTTTCTTTTATTACCCTTTTGTTCTATTACCATAATTGAGTTTTCTTCTAAATGACTCTAAACTCTGTCAGCATCAATTTCAGTGTATAGTTTATACTTCGTTGGAAGGCATGTTATTGGTCCATAGTTTTTAGGGTAGCTTGTGGGTTCACTGTTAAGTAGGAGCATTATTTTTCCTGTTGTTAGCCAGGCTGGTGTATGTTTGGGATGCACATATAAATAGTTCTTACTCATGGCTAAATCTTCATGCAAAGATGTTAATAGTTTTAGCCACAAGTTAGGTACTGCATCTGGGCCTGGGGTTTTCCAGTTGGAGGCTTTTCTTAACTTTGTTTCAATTTCTCTGGTCTTTACTTCATCCCATTCGTATCTTGTACATTTGAACTTCTTATTTTTTTTTACTTTTTCTATCCATTTAGCATCTCTGTTATGTTCCATAGGATCTTCATAAATATTTCTCAAAAATGTTTCTATTTCTTATTTTTTGGGGGTCTTTCAGTTCCTTTTATCTTGTTTACCAATTCTCTATACAACTTATTTGGGTCATCAATAAATTGCTTATTTTGTACTTTTTCTTTATATTTATCTGTGCATCTTCAACGTTTTTCTGCCTGTGCTGATAGTTTTAGTTAATTATTTGCTATAGTGCATGATAAATGCTGATCCATTATAATACTGCACATTGCTTTTATCACGTCTATCTGATACCTAGCTGGGAGAGGTTGTCAATGATGCCTGAGTGGGGGATAATGTCAAAAGCCTTGGCTAAGTCTAGGTATGCTGTATGCACAGATTTCCCCTCATCCAGTGCCTTGGTGATTATGTCGAAGAAGTCCACCAGGTTTAACAGGCATGATCGCCCTTTGACAAATCCAAACTGAATAGGTCAAGTGTTTGGAGATTACCTATATCTTTGTTAATAAGGTCCATGATAATTTGCTCCATGGCCTTGCAGATAAGGTAAGTCAGGCTAATAGGTCTATAGTTCCCGGGGTCAGTGGAAGCACCACCTTTGTGCAAGGGGATAACCATGGCTGTTTTTCATTCAGTAGGGATTATGCTGGTGTTTAGACTATGATTGAAAATTGCACCCAGTGGTGATGCTAATTCTTGTTTGAACCTGTGTAGGATGCAACCTGGGATGTTATTAGGTCCCATAGATGCTGTGTTTTTGCCCTTAGAGAGGGCATTTATAACCTGCTTTTGAGTGATATAAGGTAGTGTACAGGTGGTAGGGATGTCATGAGGTACGTGTGGTGGGGACAGGGGAGTGATGTTTTCAAAAAACCTGGCGTCTAACAGGTTAGCTATGTCTACAGGCTCAGTATATGTGGTATAATTAACTACCAGTTCAGCACAACTCTGGGCCTTTCCTTTTAGGTTACAGATGCAACTAATGAATGCCTTATGGTTGTACTTAGTTGAGGAAGTTAATCTGGATTCATAGATTGCTTTGGAGGACTTCACAAGAAGTCTGATTTCCTTGTTTAAGCTGAGGAGGGAGTGTTTCCAGTTTAGGGCGAACTCCTTACTTTTAGACAGCAATTTCTTCCTCTTATTGTAAAGCCTGTTAATGGAAGTTGTCCACCAGGCAGGTTTGCTCTTTCTTGAGGAGCTTGTTTTGGTTCTATCAGGTACGGCCAAATCAGTGCAGTTATACAGGAGTTTGTATAAAGCACTGGTGTAGAACTCAGCATAGTTGTCAGTTCCATCTGAGGGAGGAGGTGCAGTAAAGCTATTTATACCATCCTGTAAGAGGTTATAATCTGCTTTAAGAGAAGTTTTTTTAGTTTAGTTGCTGCTGGGTGGTGTGGGGGGTGGGGAGGCAGATGTGATAGTTACTTCGAATGAGACTAATTTGTGGTCAGATCTCACTAGGGAAGACCTCACAGTGGGGGTGCTATAGTGGTCCCACATATTGGTAAGCACCAGATCCAGGATGTTGGTACCACTTGTGGGGGTGTTAACCAGCTGCTCCAGGGCACTGGAGTTGACAAAATCAAGGAACCTTTGGGCAAGTGAGTTAGAGCATGAGTAATTTACCCAGTCATGGATGGGTAGTTAAAGTTGCCCAAAAACATGGTGTTTGGATGTATCTTGATAGACTCAAGTATATCTAAATAGGCAGAATGGGTGTCCTGATTCATGGAGGGGGTCCTGTAGCTGAAAATGACTTGAATAGATGTCCTGCCAACAGTTAAGTGCAGGGAATCATACTGTTTAACCAATCAGAAGGTGTATTTATCTTTAATGAATATTGATACACTGCCTCCTTTAGTTTTCACATCTTCAGTTTGTGCTCTGAATGTATGGAAAGAGGTGTAGCCCGATATGGCTGAGATGCTCTCCACAGCCTTGAACCAGGTCTCTGTGACTCCACAATGACTATGTCTTTCAAGGTGAGGACTGCTTCCATTGAGGGCAGTTTAATGTTAAGACTTCTAGCATTTAGCAGCATAACTTTGAGGTTGCTTTTACATCTGGAATTTTGTCCTTGAGACACTGCCTAAAAAAGTCACTATGTGGATGGCAAGAGCCTTAGCCAGTAGCTGAAATCCTATGGGTGACATATGAATACCATCTCTAGTGAAGCATTGAGGTCTGTCGATCATGTCATCCCAGGCTGACAGATACTGTACCCACTTAGAATGACATCAAAAACTTAGTCAATTATTGAAGTCATTCATTTTCTGTTTGTAGTGAGGCATCATCCTAGGTGAAGGTAAAATGCTGCTTAAGGCTAGGGACATACCTGCCTGAGACACATAGTCTGACAGCTCAGTCATGTCTCTCTTCATATAGTCTAGAGAGGTACATCTCAAGTCATTCACACCAACATGGACTATGACAGAGTCATAACTGCACCTTCTTTTGAGAGACTTGAGTGTATGTGTGATATAGCGGACCCTTGCACCTGACAGAAAGCTGACCCTCACCTTCTCCTTTTCCAGCCTGGTGAGACAGACATCTGTGTGTCTCATGATGGAATCACCTATGACTAATATGTTTGGTTTTATGTTTTGCTTTAAGGGCTTGACAGGTGAGACACTGGTGCATGATATATTATGTGTATTGTGTTCTGCAGAGGAAGTATTATAGCCTGCTTGTGTTTGTGTTTGGGAGGTCAGTGGTGTGTAGATATGTTTCCGGTGAGGATCTCCACATATGTAGGTGTGTGTGATGTGGGTTTGGGTGGAGTAGGAGGTGAGATGTGCATGCTGACAACTCACTCATTGTCATATGTACTGACTGGTGTGTGACAGAGCATGGATTCTAGGTTGTTAATATGACTGCATCCCTCACATGTTGAGTTTGTGTGGACTAGGAGTAGAGGGTTGTCAGTGAACATGAGGCAGTTGCTACACTGCCTCAGGATGCACATGTCGACCAAGCTGGCTGGAGAAACTGTGAGAAATTGTTTGTCCATAGTGTTAGATAAATTTATATGGCCAAGAAAACAGGTCACACTTAGGAATGGCTAATGTGTGAGAGGTGTGTTGGTACCTCTGAGGCTAGGGTTAGTGTTCCACTTGACAGTAGAGCAGGGCCATGAAAAATCTCTGGAGAACCACAAGCAAAGTGCTATGGGAAAATTTAACAAACAAAATGTTTGCATCTATGACCACCAACAGTAACCACTGCTATGCGACAGTACACAATGGTGCCCTACATGCAAGCAAGCACAAATGCAGGCCTTAAATAAAACAAGAAATAACACTTTTAACTCAAACTGGCCAATAAGGATGATCTCACTGAGCTCTAGTCCAGATACCCTCCTATTAGATGGGACCAAGACAGCACTCTCTTCCCACAAGGGTGCAGTAGGGCCTTCTCCAACAAAGATGGCAGACCCAGAAACAGCAAACCTGGAAATGGGCTATGCTACAGCTGAACTAGTACTGTATACTGTAAAATGTGGCAAAAAAATGTTCAGACAATTCAAACAGACAGTAGAATACAAATTCAATTAAAGTTGCTGTATATAACAGCAAAAATAGGCACTTAAATTTAATTGGTATTAATGCATGCCTCAGATTTTGAGTATCCCACTGAAGAGCTGGTTTTAGTGCTCAAGTAATACAAAACATTCTAGATCCAGAAAGTCTGAATCCAGCCTATGCTACAAAATGCAGGAGCACCAGAAATCCAAAGTGCATAAAGATCACAATCACAACAGCAAAAAAAAAAAAAAAACAGTTTAAATAAAGCAGCAATTCAGTAGAATGCTGTCCTCAATTTAATCAGGCTACTGACAAGCAGTAATAAATGTTCATAGGTTCATAGGTAGGTACTAGGCTATCGGCCCTAGGACCCATATAAGCCTAGCCAAAAAATGTACCCTGGCTTTTGCCACCCAAGAAAATTATTTTCCTATGCCCCTGTCGAGCAGAGCCACAGAAGTGATCCCCGGGGTGAATTTCCCATTTCCCATCCAATCATCAAGATTTTTCTTGAAGAGTGCTAATGAGGAGCTCTGTTTGACATAGATAGGTAGTCTGTTCCAGAGTATGGGAAGTCTCTGGGACAGGAATCTATCCCTCCAGCATGTTCTGTTTATTGTGGTGACAAGGTTAAGGTCCCTAGACCGTATAGCTCGGAGGGATTGGGATTTCTTTAAGTGGAGCATGTCCAACAGCTCTGGGTTTGACATAGCTTTGTATGTTAGACAGAGATCGCCCTGAGTAGGCGATATGCAATGGAGTAAAGCTGTAGTTTTTGAGACGGTCTGCATAGGGCATCTGTTTGAGGCCAGTAATCCTCTTTGTGAGGTATTTCTGTGGTCTTTCCAGTTGTTGTAGATGTCTTGTGAGGTACATACCAAAAGGGCATTGTACTCTATAATGGGTCTAATGAGTGATGAGTAGAGGGAACAATGACCTCTTTTTTCTGGATGAGAATCCTTTTGTGATGAGATGAGCCACGTAGAAGGATTTCCTGACCACTGTGGCGATGTGATTATCAAAGGAGAGACTACTGTCCACCTGTGTCCCAAGGTCTCTTATCACATTTTCGGCATTAAGTAGACTACCAGCTATGTGGTAGTTCATGGATACAGAGTTTTTACCAAAGGTGATGACAATACACTTTTTGGCATTGAGCTTCAGGCCATGGCTTTGACACCAGGAATCTGTCTCAGTGAGGCCCTTTTGTAGTTTGTCCACATCGTTAGGAGTTTCGATTATGGCTCCTAGTTTGCAGTTATCTGCAAATTTTGTTAGCCAAAGACCTTCTGTGTTGGCCTGCACTTCAGAGAAGTAGATACCAAACAGGAGAGGACCCAGGACTGAACCCTGTGGTACTCCACTTGTCACTGGTCTGATGTCGGATTTGGAATCCACTACTTTCACAGTGTGGGTTCTGTCCGTGAGCCAGTTGGCAACCCATCTTATGACATAGGGATTTATACCTAGTTTAGTGAGCTTATCTATAATTCCAGAGTGGGGGGTGGTGTCAAAAGCCTTGGCAAGATCTAGATAAGCTGTGTGAACCATTTTACCATCATCTATGGCTTTGGTGACTGCTTCAAAGAAGTCAATCAGGTTTAGGAGACATGATCTGCCTTTTACAAATCCAAACTGAGTAGGGTCCAGAGTTTGGAGATTACCAATGTCTTTGTTTATGAGTTCCATGATGATATGTTCCATGGCCTTGCAGACCAGGCTCGTCAGGCTAATGGAGTGGTAGTTCCCAGGGTCCATCATGGCTCCCCCTTTGTGGAGTGGGATAACTGTCACGGTGTGCCACTCAGTGGGTACAAAGCCTGAGGTGAGGCTATGATTGAACATGGTACTTAGGTAGGGTGCCAGTTCATTCTGTAGTTCATGTAGAATGCAGCCTGGGATATTGTCAGGTCCCATGGATGCTGTGTTCTTGGCTTTGGAGAGTGTGTTTTTTACCTGTACAGCCATGATTATAGGAACTTTGCATTCTTCCGGTATAGAGACGGGCCCTCTGGGGGGTGAGAGGGGGGTAAAGTTAGCACTGAACCTATCTGCTAGGATGTTGGCAATATCAGTTGGTTCTGTATATTTAGTGCCATTATGCTGTAACTCAGAGCAGATCTGAGTGTTCCCATTTAGATTCTTGACATAGCTTGAGAATGCTTTGTGGTTGTCTTTAGAGTCAGTGGCAACTTTGTTTTCGTAACTAGCTTTGGAGGATTTTATGAGGGATCTCAACTTCTTACTGAGGTTGGCCAGGGAGTTCCTCCAGTCATGGCATTTTACTCTTTTTTGCAACAGTTTCTTTCTTCTGTTGTAGAGTTTGTTTATGGCAGAGGACCACCAGATTGGCTTCCTTTTTTTGGAGGATAACATCTTGGTTCTATTAGGGATAGCATGATCCATGCACTCGTGTAAGTGCTTATAAAGTGCATTTGTGTAGGATTTGGCAGTCATACCTCTATTGTCCGTCTGCATGGGTGTCATGAAGTTTGCTACTTCTGTCTTAAGAAGTGTGAAGTTGGCTTTTGAGAAGTTTTTTACGATGGTTTCCCTAATTGGGGCTGGGGGTGGGATGTGGATGTCTAGGCTTGGCAGAATAAAAGCAGTTAAACACTTTTAAGTACCAGCAGCAAAAGCTTCCAGGATAGCTGCACACTGATCAACAGCTTAATTTCAGCTCTCCCATGTGAAAAAAGAAAATGAGAGACAGGGACTAATGATTCTGCCAGCTTTAATAAGATTTAGTTCTGGCTAGTAAGTGCACTGCATGGATGCCAGCAAAGAAGAAACCTAGAGAGCCTACAAGAAAATCAACCAGAAAAGATGAAGAGAAAACATTGATTGGGAATAATCCTGCAGTTGTCCAGCAAAAAGCAGTTCAAGCTCCAGCTTTGGTACAACAATTGGTTTCCAGTAATTTACAGGAAAAAATAAAGCAGATATACTCAGAGCTGATCAAAATAAATGAAACATTGAAGGAGCATATCAACTCAAACAACAAAAGTCTGGAAAAAATGGAAGACATTTTAAGCAGCTGCTCAGATGAACTAATAAAGCTACAAAAATCAGAGGTCAAAATGAAGAAAAGGCTGGCTGAATATGAGACTTCTCAAGCAGAGCTTTTTCAAAAAATTGGGAGAGTTAGAGGACAAAGCACACAGAGAAAATGTGAGATTTTCTGCTGTTTCAGATAAACCGGAAGGGCAGAAGTGTATTAAGATTAGGAAAGCAGAAATAAGTAAATGGACAGGTATTCCACAGCAAGCTTTGTTATTTGAAAGGGCACATCGAATGCATGCTCAAAATCTGGTCAGAAGAAAGCATCCTTTAACCTAAAAATCAAGTCATACAAGCAGAAAGAAATTATCCTGAAAACTGTGACACAAGTTGTTGTATCTTTTGGCTTTTCCCGGTTAGGGGTCATTACAGCTGAACTCCGGTCCACTAATGATTGGCAGTAGATTTTTACATACCGAGTTGCCAGCCCTGATGCACAACCTTCAACAAAGGTATGCCCATTCACGCATGTCTCCACACAGAATACGCTCTAGCTGAGAATCGAACAGGACAATGTCTTCCTGTGAGGCGACAATGCTACTGCAGCACTACCACCACAGTATATTGAAAACTGTGACACAAGTACAAAGGACAATTAAAAACTGGAAACAACAGAGTGTTTGTAGAAAATGATTATTCAGAAGAGATGCAAATGTATCCAAGTAATCAGGGAATATTGAGAGGCAGGTGTATAACTCAAGTTGCTGTATCCAGCTGTCTTCAGAAAACTTTTTCCTGGAGGATCAATGACATTTTTTTATGCAGAATAGACTAAGGAGAGAATATAAGTTTGTCCAAAAAAAGTGAGCCTTCAAACAGAAGAGGTCTCTGCTTCTCATTCTTCTGACAACTAAGCTTCTAGAGAAACTTTGCCAGTGAAACATTTTCCAGGTTTCCACCTAAATCTGCTATTGTGGAACTTAAGAACATTTTGGGAGAAATTGTCAGCTTTCAGCAGGGAATATGACTTGCAGCTGGGGACTGGAACTTGATTTGCAAAGTAAGGATATATTTGAGGGACTTAGGTAGGAGAATATAACAAAAGAAGGAAGATCTCTGAAGAAATTCTTGACAATATTTGGCATGGAAGAATTGAGTTCAGTAGAAGGAACTCAAACAGACTTTACGTATTATTTCCTAAGGTACAATAATTGGACCAAACTAGACAGACATTATTTTTCACAGGAACATGTGCATTTAATTGAAAGCTTCAACACACATCCAATAACTATTTCAGATCAAGCTGCAATAAAAATTAAGAAAAAAATGCAATTCAAAATGAGACACTGGCACTTCTCCATCTACATGTTAAAAGAGAGGAATTTAAGGAATCAGTAGTGGAAATTATATGAGAGTTATTATAGAACATAGATATTTCTTCAGAAATTATAGCTAGGGAGTGAGATGAAATGAAAGTGAAGTTTAAAAATAGGGTTGAAGTAAAGAAAAAGAAATATGGTTAAGAAGTAACAGGAATTATTTAGAGGGCCTGACAAAGGTTAAATTAATGCAGAATAAGCAGAATCTCACAGAACAGGAAAAGGCACAACTGCAGAGTGTTAAAGAGAAAATACAGGAATATCTGGATAATATGCATGGGTTTGCAAAGATTGTAGTTAAGTACCTGTTTTTGACAAATAGTCCAGAGCACAAAATCTTTTAGCACATTGACTAGGACAACAGAAAATAGAAATGGTTGTTACTAAACTTAGGGACCCTAAAAACAAGAAAAATAACCAGAGATCCTTAAGAGGATTTAGTGATATTTCAAAACTTTTATGAAAATTTGTATAAAGCAGAGAAATGTGGAAATCAAGAAAGAGTACAAATGGAAACATTAATGGAAGAGTTATGTATGCAAGGTTAGAGGTAGATGAGACTCAACAATTAACAGTTAAGACAGGAGGAGATGGATAAAAAAAGGTGATGTATAATCAATCTGCAGGTATATCTCCATGAACAGATGGTATTCCTGTGGAAGTTTGGAAGCTAGGAGGGAAGAAAGTGATAAACATATGGATGGTTTTGTTTAACAGTATTTTAAAAGTAGGGGAAGCACTGCCATTCTGGAAGAAAGCTGTGATGGCTGTAATACCCAAAGATGGTAAAGACCCATTAGACCCAGCTTCATATAGACACATGTTTATTTTAAATCATGATTATAATGACTTTAGCTGACCAAGTTTGCAGATGAATGCAAACTAGGAGGTATCATAAATTCCCCCATCCCACAAATTTCTTACAGGAGGGTCTAACACAGACAAAAGATTGGTGCCAAAGTCACAAACCAAAATGCAAAGCCAAGAAATGCTTTATAGTGCCTTTTGGGAAAACTGACACACAGGCAAATTACTCCATCAATAAGGCACCCTAAGAGTGGACCCACTAGTCAGGGATCTGGGAACATATGTAGATAGTAATTTGGCCTTTGACCAACATATAGCCAAGATAGTAAGAAAATCATTATATTCACCCAACTTAAAAGCATAGCATCCAGGTCCATGGAAGTCATCATGCAAATTTATTCTGCCCTTATCACACCCATTATTGAATATAATGCCCTCTTTGGCATGTGTCTGACAAGATATATGCAACATTTGGAATACCCTAAAGGTTCCTTACCGGGAGAATACAGAGTACAAACACATTCCCCCAGATTCTCAAAAGCTTGCACGGCATGCATGATCAGTGTAAGGGGTAATGTTGGCAATATGGTGGCCAAGCGATCCACGTACATGCTCGTTTGACATGTGCGAGCGCTCTAGCACTAGTGCTGCATGTTCCCAGCCCCCGTATGCAAATTACCCCATTTGCAGGTAAAACCATGCAAATGAGGTAAATCTGCCATCCATGAAGCAGGAATCAGGGCATGCATTACTAGCGTAATATGCAGAAATGTACTCTGTTAGTAACCATGTACGGCACTCCAAAATCCAAAATGGGGACATGACAGCTCCAAATAAAGGCTGCATATCATTGAGGAAGCATGCCAATGGCCAAGTATAAGGCCATTGGCATTGCAAACAATGCAAACCATACAAAATACAACTTTTATTATATGTCCGCCGATCACGGCTGTTGAAGCATAGGGCAGTGGCACGCAAACGGGATCGGTGAGGAAATAAGAAAATAAACCTAAAAAAAAGCAGTCTAATTAAAATCAGTATTCCGCCATGTATGTTAATGGCAGGCAAAAGACAACCTGGCAAGTGAATAGTGGTTGCTAAGGGGGGAGGCACAGTGTGACACATGTAACTATGCATTAGCAGGCAATCCTATGCAAATGAGGGGAAGGATAGTGAATCCCGGTTTTCTTCAGCATGTGAGTCAGGTCCCAACAGTGTAAGATTATGAATAGCTGAGTGCATGACTAGGAGGTAGGTGACATCATGGGTGGGTGTGTCAGGCATACTGTAAGTGGATTGGAGCCCTGTGGCTCGGGTATGTTCCCAGCTTAGCGCAGCCAAGCTAGGGGGTGTGTCTAAACCTGCCCAGCACTCTTTACAAAGTGTAAGTGAGTGTGCATGCCACACACCGGGATTTACAGGAAGATAAAAGAAGTTAAACCAGAAACCAGCAGCAGTGTGCACATCCGAGTACTCTTTTTGTGTGGCGTGGCCCCGGGTCCAAACAGAAGGGTAATGGGAAGGGAAATCAGCAGTAGGAAGGTAATCAAGGAGCACTAGCATATCTGGCAGGTGAAATATATCAGAAGCAGCCAATCACACAGGCAGCAGCCCAGCCCAGAACACTACTATAAACTAAGCAAACACCTTCCCCACTCGTTTTTCCCACATTCTACACCACCGGTGTATACAAGTGGGGAAATTTTAACAAACAAACTTACAAAATAAGAAGGGCTGTAGCAGGCAACATAGAACAATATGTGCAAGAGGCTGAGGGTGGTGAGGATGTGCATGCTGCCAAACAACCCATGGTGAGGAGATGGAGAACAGTGTACAGACCCAGGGTAACCTACCAGGGGCTACATGAGCTGGAGATAGTGGAGCATTATGGGGTGGACAGAGACCTCCTACAGAAAGTAGTTGAGCTGTGCCGGCCACACCTGACACACCAAACCGAATGAGGGGAACCCATCCCAGTGGATACCAAGGTATGTGTAGGCCTAGGTATACTAGCCACAAGTACCTCCCAAAGCACAACTGAGGATATCATGGGGATCTCACAGGCATCAGCATCCAGAGTATTGCACCAGTTCCTACATGCCATGTCAGCACATGCCAGTGAGCAGTTATATTTCCTCAACACCTGTGAGGTGTTGACCAGCAATATGCATCTCTTCCACCAAACAGCAGAATACCCTGGGGTAGTGGGTGCTTTAGACTGCATGCACATATGCATCAAAGCACCACCCGGTGAGCAGGGTAGGGTCTACATCAACCGCAGGGGCATCACCTCCATCAACTGCCAGGTCGTATGTGATGCCCAGGGCATTATAATTAATGTGTGTGCTGGAAGCTATGGTGATTCCCACATATGGCATCTGACGTAGCTGTACCAGAGATTTGCCAATGGGGACATCCCCTACGGTCACCTAGTGGGGGATGCTGGTACACACTGGAGCCGTGGCTGATGACACTCATCAGAAATGCACACACACCTGAACAACAATGCCATAATGAGGCACACGCACAGGCCAGACATATAATAGAGCATGTGTTTGGGATGCTCAGGTCATGTTTCCAGTGTCTGGACACATCTGATGGAGCCTTGCAGTATTCACCAGCTACATGTACCCAAATTGTTATGGTGTGTGCGATGCTACACAATATCATCCTGTGGAAACAGCTGCAGCAGGAACAGCTTGGGGCAGGGCCACACAGCCCCCCACCAATACCAAGGCCTGCACAGGCACAGAGTGACCCAGAGGAGGAAGAACCTGACCCTGCCCTGGCCTTGGCAAAGAGGCAATGCATAGCACATGCACTGACACAGTAGGGTCCCAGGGAATGACATCTCTCTCTGACTCACACATACAGTAAAAGGGATGCCAAACATTGCACCACCTGTGCTCAACCATGTATAGGGAGTGTACTATGTGCATCTGATATAGGCAGCCCTCCAGCACCACCCGCTAGTCAGGTGCACCCACAACTTAAGTCAATCAACCTATCAATTGCCAAATGGAGTAGAATGTGTTGTCACCTGTAGCTATGGTATGGATGTGAGCATGCAATGGAATTGGGTGGCTGAATGTTATGGCGGGAGACAGTAAACACCCATAATGGTACCCTGACATGTGTAACACATACTGGAGTTACCATAGTAGCCAGTACTACACAGGGAGACAGAAGCAACTGCAGGAAATGTAATGTGTGAAATGTGTGTTCATATGACCCGCACATGCCAGTCAGGATGGTTCACATACCCAACAACAGTCGCAGCCAGCAGAACAGGTGGACACAAACCCAAACAGGGCCTGTGCCATGACCCCAGAATAATGGCCAGGGTTAACGCCACCCCCAGGCCTACACAGGCAGACCACAGCAGGGCAGGCAGTGAGATACCAGTTCTGAAGGGTAGGACATCAGACAATAATATATAGGCAACCAAAGCCATGATCTGTAGTACACTGGTGTGCCTCTAGACAGCATGATAGTTAGCAATACAGAATGAAATGGAGTACATGACATACAGTACAGTCATAGCAAATGTGTAAAAGTGTCACTTGTGCCCCCCCATCCTACATAGCAATGTAATGACAGTCAGGTGTGTCTCCCCACTCCCATGTAGACATGTAGAAACAGTCAGGTGTGCCCCTACTCCCATTCCAGTGTAGAAATGTAGTAACAGTCAGGTCCCCCCCAATCCTGTGTAGAAATGTAGTAACATGCATGAGTAGGCATAATACGAGTGAAGCAGAGATGCCCAGAGGTGCCCAAGATAGCAGGATAGGTTGTAGCATGTGCACAATATGCAGGTCTGTGTAGTAGGATGGTGTGTGTTTCATATTGTGTGAGAGTAGTCAGTATGTATGCATGTTGAGGTAAGACCTGGTGGCCATAGCCCAGTACTGCTGATGACAGGGACAAGCCCTCACAACTGCAGTGCCAAGGAAAATCCCCACCAGTATACCACCTGCTAGCAGTAAGCCAATGTAAATGTATGGTGGTAATATGTGTCACCATCTGAAAGACTGACATGGCATGGCTGTTGGGCTAGATATACAAGCAGTACACAGAGGAAAGGACCCCAGACATACAGTATACATTGTATCACTGTGAAATGGAGACACCCTTGGAATTGTACATACAGGTATGCATCACAGCAACTGGTCCTGTAGTAGGAGATACCAGTGATTTCAGCCGAACACCTGCAGATCACAAAGGAGGTAGGCCTGATGTATTGGGAAACTGCTGGTGTACCTGCACATGCCAGCATACCAGGAATGCCCCATGCATATCTGTGTGTCAGATGCAAGTACTGTCCATAGCACACATGCACCCAGCTCATGCAAACACCACCCACAGGTACCTTTCTGGTCATATCCCTGCTGTGGGGAATGGGTACAGTATGACCCCTCCTGTACATGGCAATAGTGGAAGAATGCAGCATGCAGTGGAGGTGTCCCATGCAAGTGTGTCTCTAGCTGTACATAGCACCCTGCCAGCATCCACACCACCTGATCAAGACTGATAGAAGGAATTTGCATGAACACCTATCACACCTACCCTGTCACCCCAGGGGAATATACTGTCTGGTGGTCTGCGACTGTAGGCCTGACAGAATGCAACAGCCTACCACATGTGGCCCGCAGCAACACCTAATGCCCCACAGGCCTCTGCCAAAGGCCTGTGTCTCACACATACTGCCAATGCATGTGAAGTCATGGACACCCAAATAACAACATAACACACTCCACATAAGCCATATGCAAGGCCATGTGGACAACCACAGTAACATGTCCACCATGTCCAACTGCATGAACACTAACACACCTGTGATGGGGTAATACCCTTAGGTAAAGTATCAGAGAATGTATGCATAATGTCTCGAAGAGGTTAGAATAGCAGGGGAGGTGCATGGGCAGCATGGAATGTGCAGGGTCTGACACCAAGCTGTGTGCCCACACTATCCCTGGCTGAAAACACATAAATGGGAGGCTACACACCTGCCCGTACACCACAATAGGTTAAATGTCCTGACCCATGGCCCCTGCCTCTGGGCAACCTCTGCAAATCTGTACAGCTGTGAGGCACTGCCACAGCAAGATAAGCCCAGACTGTCTTGTCAATGGGTGCACAAGTATGGGATCCCCTGCCAGCACTCTACCAAGGTGCTTAACCAGATACACAGACCCAGCAGCAGGTGTCTGAAGCTCCCCCGTCAGAATGGCATAACTTACCATGAATACTTAGGTGTCTCCCACAATACCGGACACAGCTGCAGTCATCCTTGTCTCCCAAGACAGCACTGTGAGCAAGAATGCCCACCTAGCAGTACATGGAGACAGAAAACATCACTGTGTATAACAGTACACATGTCTGAATATCTCTGCTAACAGCAATACCATGCGGCTGAAGCAACACAGACACAATCACCTACAGTACACTATCTCCTGCACAGTTTTCCCCATATCACCAAATGATCAACGGATACCCAGCAGAAACACCTTGCTACCTGTAGATGTACAACACAAAGGTCTGCACTAGAGTACAAACTACCTAGTATTAATCCATGCATTCTATACTGAAAGGTCATACTGGGCATGCTCACACACATAAACAAAAGAAGACCATGTCTGCAAACAACAGTGGACCACACATATCTGGCAGTCGCAGATGTTAGTGCAGACACTCCTCAGTATGCACCACCCATGCTTTGCACACACAGTGGATAGGAATACATGCATATATCCAAGGACACTATAATAAACCAAATGTACACATACATAGATATGTGGGAGAGAGTGACTGTGACAAGGAGCCAACCATTATGAGACTTGTCCCTCCCAGAACACAGCCAAATGACTACAACCACATGATGCTCAGATGTCACTCCCTGTAGACATTAGCCACCAATATCTGTAAGCATTACGGACTATGTGGTGCAAGTGCTAGCTGTGAAACATGACTGTACAAGGAAGTAGTCATCTAGCAGCTGTATACACGTACCTATGGAATATAATCCTGCCTGTGCCCGCATGTGGTGTGTCAACCTCTAGATGAATGGGTTATGGCCCATGCACACACATTGCCCTCCCCATAGCCCTACTATGACAAACTGCTGAGGTCATCCACTTTGAAATACACCCTTGGGAAAAGTGTAGCCCAGTAATCTCTGTAGCATGTCCCATACCTGCGTACTGCTGTAGTGGGATAAAGTAGCTAGGTAGGTGTTCTAACCCCAGACATGGAAAGTGCGTATCTATTTGTGTACAGTGCAATGCTTTTTATGGTAGCCACACTCCTTACAATGCCCAGTTATCACCATAGCGTGTCCCGTAACTGTGTACTGCTGTAGAGTGATAAAGTAGCTAGATAGGTGTTCTAACCCCAGATGTGGCAACTGTGTGTGTGTGTGTGTGTGTGTGTGTGTGTGTGTCTGTATAGAGAGCCAATGCATTTTAGTGTAGCCACACTAATTATAATTCCTATACTCGACTTTGGCAAGCCTGCTGATGTCCCCCACCTAGAAATACACCTCCGGGAAGACTGTAGCCCAGCAATCACTGTAGTGTATCCCATAACTGCATGCTGCTGTAAAGTGATAATGTAGCTAGGTAAGTATTCTAACCCCAGACGTGGCAACTGTGTGTGTGTGTGTGTGTGTGTGCTAGTGTGGGTGTCTGTCTGTGTAGAGAGCAATGCATTTTAGTGTAGCCACACAAATTGCAATTCTTATACTTGACTTTAGCAAGGCTGCTGATGTCACCCACCTAGGAATACACCTCTGGGAAGGTAGTAGCCCAGTAATCACCATAGCATGTCCTGTAACTGCTTACACTGGAGTGGGATTCAGAAATGTGGCAGGGTTCCATCCCCACCCATGGCAGTTCTGGATGTTTTGTGTGTGTCCATATCTGTATATGGAGCAATGCATTATAGGCTAGTCACATGCAGTACATTTCACATGGCCCACTTTGGCAATCCAGCTGATGTCATTCCTTGTGAAATACAGCTTTGGGGAAGGAGCTTCCTAGTAATCACCGTGGTGTGTCCTATAACAGCTCCATGCTTTCCTGTGGTGTAGACCTCTGTCAGGGGTTCTATATCCACACATGTCAGTAATGGATGTTTTGTGTGTGTCTCACTGTCTGTGTAGGGAGCAATGCATTTTAGGGTAGTCATCCGAAGTACATTTCAAATGGCCCACTTTGGCAATCCTGCTGATGTCATTCATTGTGGAATACACCCTTGAGGAAGGAGTACTTCCGTAATGTGCATGGCGCATACTATAACTGCATAGTGCTGCGGTGTAATACACTAACTTAGGTAGGGGTTCTACTCCCAGACATGACAGGTGTGGGTGTGTGTGTGTGTTTGTATCGAGTATCCTGTGTAGAGATGTTTGTGAGCATGTGGCCAATGTGGAGCGGGTTTTGCGTAAGTCTTATATGGTGGCCCTACTATATAGCATAGTGTCCACAATACAGGGAAAACAGATGTGAAATGTCTGGGGTGCAAAGCCATACCCATACATATGACATCAAGGCCAGGCAATCACATTTAGCAACCCCAGTATTACCCAGAGCACACTCTCAACACATGTCTCATACACACACATGCCTAGGCAACAGCCAATATGTGGGTGGTACACTGCATATTGGCCACTGATAGTAACCATGGAGTGATAGCAGTGGGCTACAGAGAGCATGTCCCCTGTCAATCTGTCCAATATGCACATACTTGCTGACAGTGCACCTCCCCCATGTTCTCCAATGGACACCTGCACCACCTGTGGTGCCATCACATGTGTCCCACAACAGAAATATCATGCCTGACAGCTTGCCCTGGATGGACAGTTGCCACTGACACAAGGCAATGCTGTCAGCATGCCATCAATGTAGGTGCAGGTAAACCTGGTGCCCATTACCGGTCCCTGCCACAGGGGGCAAGACTGGCACATATGATGGGAATCTGTGTGCACAATATGGGCCAGGCACCCCAAGTACAGATCCACATGCCACTGTACATGCATGTGGGAGGTTTGCACATCCCAGACACCATCCATGTCATGGGTAAGGAACACATACATGGCAAGCAATGCACAGCATTGGCCACACACAATAGTCACCCAGGTGACTGGATGGGGGATACAATACCCACCTGTGTGGGCAAGAGTGGAAACTACAGTCCTGAGACAAAATGCAGACCATTGTCATGTGGCCTGATGCCAAGGTATACCCATCGCCTACCCTGGTATAGCCTGCTGCCACAGTCGACCACCACACACCCATGCGGACATGCACTCATGCATGTCAGTACTGGCACCCTGTGTGTTTGTCTGTGTGTTGTATGGTGCATATGTTCACAGCCACACTCACTACAACCCCATGCGCATATAGAAGCATGCTGTTAGATGTCAGACACCTCCTCATAACCTTTGCCCATACCACCTCCTTATGACCCGTGTGGTGCATGTGGTACCTGCACAGTGATGTGTTATGGCAATCCCACTACTGATGTGCTATACCCCTGGCCCTGCCAAGTGTGTCGATGTTTGTGTGTCCCTGTGAGAGTGTGGCTGTGTTGACGCTGGCATCTGTTCATGCTGACAGGCACGTGTACGTCACCTACTGTATAGCTACCATATCCCTGTTGCAGATGTCACACACCATCACAGATATGTTCTCAAGGCTCCACAACAGGTAACCCATGTGGTGCATCCAATAACTGCATTGAACTGTGAAAGCAGTACATAGTCGTCAGGGGTTTGATACCCTGTGCTGGTAGGTGTGTGTGGCACAAACAAGCTGCAGTTTTACTCCACCACCCCTCTCTGACATGTCTTTGCCTCTGTCTGCCTCTCCCACTCCCTCTCTGGTGGATATGGAGACCTACACCAGCTTTGCTTAGGCAACAGCATCTGTATTTTAAGTGATGCTCATGATCAGCTGATGGCCTCTCCATGAATCGCAGCCCTCCCCTAGCTGATTGCATGTGGAACAGCTGTGATAACAGTCCCATAGCCAATTGCATGGAAACACACTCTGATATCTAGGAGTATCACGTTGGTGTTGGCCCTTGTCATTCACTGTGAGCAGGAACTAGCTCCATTGGTTGGCAACCAGCATCTGCGATGGATTTGGGATTTACCTTCAACAACATAAACTGTGGAAACAGGGCAACACACAGGAGGGGGAATGTGCCTGACCTGCCTACAGACTGTAAGTGCTGCTATACTGCATGTGGCGTACTGTTGATTTAACAGTGTGTGTGTGGATATGTCTTTCCTACATGTCTCCATACCTGCCATGTAAGTTCCATGTTTATGTGGAATCCCCATCTGCAGGGTCATCTCCGGACAGGGCAGTGTGTTGTGCCATTGGTTCCATGTGTTACCTACGGAGCATATATCTGTGGACTGCAGACGGTAGTGTGAGGATTGCAGTCTGTAGATGGTGAAAGCCATGACAGTTACTGGCGTCTTATCCCTCATAGGACATATGTTGGCACAAACCCTATTATAACAGTAAATGTATGAGGTTATCAAAGCAACATGTCATTAGTGGCCCTATGTGCTGCCAGCCACAACTCTGCCAACCTGTGTACATATGTCATGCTTGACGTGGTGCGTATTTGCTGTACACCATAATTAATGTCATCATATCTGCTGACATACCAGTGAGATATCAGACTGCCCCACATATTATGTACAGTAGGGGTTAAATTTGATGACATAACCTGGACATTCTGTGGATGTTTGTACAGTCCTATGTGTGTGTGGGACATCAGTGTTACAGACAGCAGGTAGCAATAACATCTACAGGAGAACCGGCACACTCAGGGCAACTAAATATGTGTAGGAGGTTCAGGAACTACAGGCAGAGTGTGAGAAGAGCCATGTTATGCTTTGTATATTACTGGTGTTACAGGGTGTGTGTGTACATACTACTTTACCTTGGAATGCAGTCTGCCTGCATAGCCCTCAACTGTGGGCCTATCCTCATGGTGGCCAGAGGTGTGCCTAACATGTGTTGTCTGCCCACCACACAGGTCCTGTGTCTGATATCCCACTGGCAGTGTGTGTGTGTGTGAGTGTGGAGTGCTATCAGTACATGACCTACATATCAAGCTTTGCACATATGACATGCTGTGGGGGGGGGTTGTAGTGGGCTGTGAGTATATCACACTGCCATTACTGCCATCAGTCCATGTCTCTTATATCCCCCACACATATTGTGGGGCTGGGGCCATATATGTGTGGGCATTACCTACAAAATACGTGCATGCTCTTATGCACTCCAGAGGCCAGTGTATGTAACAGTGGTATATGGCCCTGTATTATTGAGTTGGGGGCACAATAAATGACTTTGGCTGTTAAATATGTGGAAGTATCAGGGGTGAGCTGCCATAAGATATCTGGATGTAATGTGCATGTGCCGTATACTTCACCTATATGTACATCACGTACATATATTCGGTTACTGCAAGCCTACTGCCAGCCACCAGATGGACTGTTCTGTTTGTGAGTGTGCATGTGATGGTGTCAGTTATGCCTTGTTATGTCACAGTTACAACCCATGTGGCCACATGATGTCCTTACCTCCCACTGCTGTTGTAGAGAGTGTAGATAGCAGCTGCTGAACTATACACCTGCATTACAAACTGTTGATCGTTTGGTATTCTGTGGCCCAGTCAGTCCTCACTACTGTACAAATCTAAGGACTTGGCCTGGACAGCAACAATTGTTAAACTTTCCAGACTACTGCATTAGTATAACTATTTCATGGTTGCATTCCTCTGTTTATATGGATGTCACTGTCTGAACAGCTATATGACATGGCATGTAGAACTGTCATGGTAGACAATGAAAGGTATTCCATTTCTGCAAACCTGTGTGTGGAGTTTTCTCAATGACCTCTCTGTGGGTATATGTTGTAGGCAACGGTCGTCATTTGTATGGGTGGCCCATACAGTGTCCGGCTGTTCAGGGGTTAGCTGTAGACATAGTGGCTGTTCCATATTGTGTGCACCAACTACATATGCATCCTACTGTACATATATCTGCGTGTCTATATGTAGTCACGTGTATATCCAGATATATGTATATATATATATATATATATATATATATATATATATATATATATATATATATATATACATTAGCGGACCGGAGTTCTGCTGTGGTGACCCCTAACCGGGAAAAGCTGAAAGACAAACAACAACAACATATATATTTATATATATGTTGTTGTTGCCTTTCGGCTTTTCCTGGTTAGGGGCCGCCACAGCGGAACTCCGGTTCGCTAATGATTGGCAGTAGATTTTCATGAATGCTGAGGTGCCAGCTCGACATTCATCCTTCAATGAAGGCACGGCCATTTACGCATGTCTTTTGGATGCCCACCCAACTGCGGGGAGGACATGCAGACTCCACACAGAAAGCACTCCCCACACTCCAGCCGAGAATCGAACGGGAGAACCTCTTGCTGTGATTATATATATATATATATATATATATATATATATATATATATATATATATATATATATTTCATTTGGTCGAAAGACCATTTGACCTAAACCCATTTGATCGAAATTTCATTTGACTGAAAACCAAACTGCAAGGCATATAACAGGGATTTGTCCCCCTCTCCAATGTCGTGTGACCCTGGAGTTGGATTATATAGTTAGGGGGGTGTGGGGGTCTTTGCTTAAAATCTGTGCTTTTTGTGTTATTTTCTTCTTTTACAGGAAACTAGGTGGGGGGCTTTGCCCCCACACCCCCAATGTGGGGGGCTGCACCACACACCCCCAAACCATATATACCAACTCCAGGGTCGCACAACATTGCGGAGGGGGACAAATACCTATATGCCTTGAATACTGGTTTTCAGTCAAATGAAATTTCTATCAAATGGGTTTAGGTGAAATGGTCTTTCGATCAAATGAAGTAGACCCATGTATATATATATATATATATATATATGTATATATATATATATATATATATATATATATATATATATATATATATATACATATTTATATATATATATATATATATATATATATATATATATATATATATGTACATATGTATGTATCTGCATATCTGTGTCTGTGTATCTGTATCCTGGGGAAGTTGCTGGCTACCACAGTTTACATTACCTATGGGAGGCAGACTATACTGCATGATATGTCAACAATGCCAGCCTGACATCATACAGGTGGGATGTTGTACTCTTAACTTCCTGTGCCCATGTCAGGTCAGGTCCTGGTTATGGGATTTGTAACACTTTGTGTATTGCTGTACAGATGTGTTTGGCCTTGGCGGGGTGCCTACTTGTACATGACGTATTGTATGTCGGGCCTCTCAACCCCACTTTGTGGACATATGTGTGTTTGTTAATCTGTAATTGCTCTCTACAGCTGTATGACCATATGTGCCAATATAGATATATATATCTGCTGACATATATGTAACTATGTCCGTATATACTTACATAGCTGTATATCTGCATCCACATATGCAACGTGCTGTGTATATGTAGACATATAGGTGTAGACACTTATATGTGTCGATGTAGCCATCAGCAAGTATATATATGTCCATATATAGTGATATATAAGTATACAGTGTTAGAAAGCTATACATATATATATATATATATATAGATATATATATATATATATATATATATATATATATATATATATATATATATATATATATACAGATATGTTGCAGCAGTGTAGATAGTAATATGTTTACACACAGATGCATCTAGATGATGGTATACATTCTCTGTACAGTTGCATGACTGGGCTGGTTGATATGTTTTGGTTATTGCCCTGACTTTCTACCGCTGTAGTGGCCTACTGTTAGACTGTTGTAGCTGTGTTGAGGAGGGTCCTGGGGTCAAGAAATGATCCTCCTCCAATACTGGTAGAAACATCTATGTGCCCCACAAAGTTTGGTTCGTCCCACCAGGGACGGACCTGTTGTTGTGTCACGAGTAGACTTTGCTGATCTAAACTGTTTCTCCCACTGGTATCATCCTGCCAGGGGTTTGAAAGGCAGTGGTTTGCTCACACACCAGGCCAGCCTCATCTTCCAGTTCTGTGGATCCAACGCCCCAGGTGTGGCATTCTGTACATGAAGCATGCTCACACACACCCCCACCATGGCATGCACCATTTTTAATTCCTCTCTTCAGTATTGTGCAAGACTACTGTTCTCACAGTATGTGTGGACAAGCACTGTTCACTGATACACATAGACTGCTCGGAATACTGTGATTGAGCACTGTGCTCATGTTTGCTGGTATTAATCTACATACTTACATTTCCAATACTGTTGAATGACTGCGCTGGATGATATGTTTGTGATAACAGCAGCTGAATGTGTATCTGCCATGCCTTTGTGGTAACTCACTTAGACTATAGTGTGCAGGGGGGGGGGGGTTGGAACCTGGGAGTGCTGATTATTTTGTTAATGGGCATGATGAGAGCTGTTGGCACTGTGGAGGAAGTGTAGGCAGGTATGCACTGATGTGCACGAGGCTCAGCCTTGCTGACCTCCAGTTACGGTGTCTTGCACTGAACTGGCCTCCACATTGCTTAACCATTGTGGGCATCGCTTACTGCTGCCAAAACAGGTGTAACCCCACTTGCTGCCATATGCCCCCGCGCTACCTCATGTATTTAGTTCACATTTCTTGTCCGGGACAATCCGACTGGATGCTTCCCCATTGTCAGTGGTGGTCCGGGGAGTGGAGCTCCACAGTAAACCCCAGCTGCACATTATATGTACTACTGAGGTATACACATTCATAGAGAGTAACAGACTTACCATAGCTATGTACCATATTCTTCATCCTTAGTTCTTATTAACATGTCAGTATTATACATGCTTAGGTCAGGTTTACATGTCAGGTATGACTGTTGACAAAGGTCAGTTTAAGGTGAAATGAGATTCCAACAGTTTTGGATAGGTTACACTCAGGTATTCGGGTTAGGTTTGGTTATGCCATACCTGTGTGGTAGCATAGAAGAGAATAGTGAAGGAGTAGGTAGGTATGTAGAGGGGAGGACATTGTAACTGTATAGTAGGCCGTTGGAATGATTGGTGGGGGAACAATAGGAAAGGTTTGCAGGATGTTGGGATTTGTATGTGAGGCAGGACAGGAGGTGTCGGTTTCACTAGTTGGTGTAGGGGTATAGAGTGTTAGTTGGGGGGGGGACTTTGCCAGGTGGTGAGCATGTGCTGACCAAGTGTGCTTGAGGTGTTCCTTCATGTGTTATTTACATGTGTCGTGTGGGACAGCTGAGGTAATACACGTGGGTAGGGGATTCCAGATTCTGCCAATATAGTTGGGGAAGAGGGTGTCACCTACTTGTGACTGTGAACATTAATAGTAATGAAACAGGGGTCAATAGATAAGTGGTGTTAATGGGGCACACAGAGGGGCAGATAGTAAGGGAAATGTCCGGGGATGTTCAGGAAGGCTGACAGGAAGGTCCACAGCTGGCCATTTCTTCTAAAGCAACAGCTGTGTATATACACTACATTTTGGGGTAGGTTTGGATACTCACACCCCTGGGTGGGGTTGAGGACAACAATAATATCTTGTAATGTCAATTAGTTCGGCTTACATGCCTACAGTGGGGTGTTGCGACTATGTGTTCTTTGGTGTTATTTAGTGGGATTTGCAACAACACATCTGGTTATACCGTACTTTGCAGTGTAAAATAGACTGTGCTGCAGTGGGACTTGTACCTTGAGTGGCTGCTCATTAGGTGGCGGCTCTGCCCAATACACACTATTGCTTACATCCCTGGGGTGGTCCGAATAGAACCGCCCCAGCCAATACCTGCAAGCCTAGGCCCATAATTGCACACCCATAGTTCCCCCTGCACCTCCTCTACAGCATTCATCCATACTCTGGGTGCAGGTCGGGTCTAAACACACCACTACACACTGCCCACTCTCCACTTCACGGGACCCATCTCGTACATTGTCTCGACCCATGGGTCATCAGGCTTTCCCACCCTTGTAATCCGGGTACATACACGCCCCATCTTGATAAGTTATTGCATGGGTGGCCTCCTATTACAAGACAATGTTTAGGGTGTCCTGGAAGGGATGCTCCTGCCTCTGTTCCAAGATTAAATTTAGTGGGTCCACTGTGTCCCCCACCCCCCGGTTGTATCCTGCCTGTGGTTTGGGGAGCAGTGGTTTGTTTAGATTGTTTGTGTGTTTGTTTGTATGTTTCCCCTGTCTGGCTGGGGGGGTTATGCTACGTGTTACACATTTGTTGATTGGGCCCCTCACCCCCATTGGCATGGCCTGTGAACATATGTAATTCTTAAGTGCTGTACCCTATGATATGATACAATATGATATGATATGTAATTCTTAAGTGCTGTATCATATCATAGCTGTATATTTGTGTGTATACACACACACACACACACACACACACACACACACATATATATATATATATATATATATGCATATATATATATATATATATATATATATATATATATATATATATATATATATATATATATATATATATATATATATATATATATATATATATATATATATATTGCTGTATATATAATCTAACAACATGTGGATGTATGTGTGTCTGCATATGTACATATCTATATGTGGGTATTTATATATATGTCTGTCTATGTATGTATACATTTGTACTACAGAGAGGGAGAGGTATATATCTATTTAGTTATGGGTATACACACACACACACACACACACACACACACACACACACACACACACACACACACACACACACACACACACATACCTCTACATATTTAGCTACATATCCTATAATGTTGACTGGTATTGCTGGATACTGTGTTTCATGTGCATACCGGCCAACCTTGTGTGCCATATATACTTTGCGATACCTACAACTAAATCCGTTAGTGTACACAGAGTCACACGTGAAATCTGTTGTTAGTACCAGGAATACATTCGTCCCATGTGGGACAACCCGAACATTGCGTATTCAACTTTCGTCTTCACCCAGAGTTACATAGGTACCCATGGCTATATTCATGGACTACGGCGTGTGCCAGACCTAGGATACTTGGGTCGGACAACATACAGGATGAGTCCCGAGTGGGGAGAGTGGAGGGGGGGCAATGTATGGTGGTTTGGTAGCTACGGGCCGGTAACCAGGTTAGGGATGGTGGCTGTGTGTGTGCAGCAGGTGGGGGGAAGTGGAACTGTGGGTAATTAATGTATATGTCGTGGATGGCCTGGGTTGGATGGGCCTTTACTGCTCGGTCTGCCTAGTGGGTGGGAGAGAGGGGTATGTGATGTCAACATGTGTAACATAACGGAGGGCTAATTTAAATCCCTATTTCAATGACACACGTACAGTACAATGAGCTTTGTAGTGTATTGCAGGGTGGACATGTTTGGCTGGGCGGGGGGTATGCCAATTCGTACGTGACGTATATTGTTTGGGGCCTCTCAAGCCCATTAATGGTGCATGTGGACATATATGTTTCTGTTCATCTACATTGCTGTCTATAGATGTCTGGCGGTATATACCTCTGTGGGTATATATATTTGCTTACATATTTCTTACTATGTTACCTACGGAGACATATATCTGTGTACATATATGTAACCTGCTGTGTAAATGTGGACATATAGATGTTGACATATATATGTGTAGTTGTGGGCATTTGCATGTATATTTGTTCATATATTTGTGTGTATATATATATATATATATATATATATATATATATATCCTCTGATATATATATATATATATATATATATATATATATATATATATATATATATATATATATATATATATATATATATATATATATATATATATATATATATATATATATATATATATATATATATATATATATATATATATATATATATATGTGACTACATCTATAGATATGTTGTATCCATTTAGATAGTAATATATTTGCACACACACGTCCATCTAGCTGTAGGTATACATTATCTGTGCTGTTGCATGACTGGGCTGGGGTTATGTTTCTGACAACGTATGGTTTATGCATATCTGGCATGGCTTAGTGGTAAATCATTTTGTGTATGGTGTGCATGGTCCTGGGTTCCAGCCTTGCAGAAGCTGTTTGTTTTGTTGCTGGGCAGAACACCAGCCATTGCATATGGTGTGCTTAAGGCACTTTAAAGCGGTTGTAAGCAGGTTTGCATGGAGGTAATCACTGCTAACTTTTGGTCACAGTGTCTTCTACCCAGTTAGCTTCTCCTTTGTTTAATCTGTGTCGGCAGTGCTTAACCCCATGCAAACGCACTTGCACAGGCTTACTAGTGCTTACATATGCTTACTACTGCTTGTCTGTGCTTACGCCTGCTTACTGCTGCCTTACTCATTGTGATACTGACTCTTCACATGTGCATTTCCTGCAATACTCCTGTTCATAAAAATGTGTGTTATTTAGTGGGTTTTGCATTACAAATATTGCTTATACAATGCTTTGCCATGTAAAATAGACTGTGCTGCATTGGGACTCGAATTGGGAATGCCTGCTCATTAGGCGAACACTCTGCCCACTACACTATTGCTGACATGCTTCATTTGCATATATCATCCTTGTTATCCTCTTCAGCCTTTTAGGCTGCTTTCACCGTGAGTAAGCAATGGGCACACCCGCACACCTACGGTTAGCTGTACTCGGAGCTTTAGACACCAATACAGGGGTTTCTTCTTTTGATTTTTATGTCCTGTTACTGTTGTCCACATGGGGGACTGTTGGTGGGGATATGTGGACTCCTATGAGTGATATAGCTTATTTATTTCCACTTTCTGCTGTTCATCATTGCAGGGGTGTGTTTATTCTGAGGGCCCTGCACTCGTACATGCTCCGTGTAAGCCTGGAGGCTCGGGCAGCACGCCTTCATTACTATGCATGGTGTGCTGCCGTCCTGCTCCTAAGCAGCCACTTCCATGCAGGCCTAGACTAGTCCTCCACAGAAGATTAGTAAATACAGGGGATTGTCCTATAAGGACCGCCTTAAAGCCCTGTCTCTATACTCTGCCTCCCACAGGTTACTTAAAGGCAATGCATGTCTGGTGTATAAGGCATCATCAGATCCTGCTCTGATGGACCTTTTGCACTTCCACAAAATGAATAGCATAAGAACCACTAGATCCACAGATTTAAATTTTGTTTGTGACATAAATAAGACATGTTGGCGAGACAAATATTTATCTTAGAAGATCCCCAAGCTCTGAAACAGGCTCACCATCCATGTAAAGCAGAGTCCATCCCTAACCCTATTTAAGCATAACTTGAACAATGGATCGGAAATTCATCTGGGCTGGCCCCCATGTCTCTGATAGACAGAGGAAAACAGTAATGCCCAAACTAAGATACCACACACACACACACACACACACACACACACACACACACACACACACACACACACACACACACACACACTTATTTAGCCTCTAGAAAATTCCTAACATACCCACTCCATACAACTCAACCTCTTATCACAGGAAATCTGGACAAAGTCTAAAATAATAATGAGACAAAGGGCCAAAAATAGGGACAGAGTTGAAATATTGCTCTTATAAGCTTAGAAAGTTGCTAGAATAACAGGATTTGTTTTAACATGCATTTTCTGAAGGGTATGAACTCTGAAAATGTATGCCATTATTTAGTGACTTCAATCCTCAGTGATTTGCCAGAAAAACACAAATTGTATGAGGAACAGACCAAAAATATGAGGCAAAAATCTGGACATTCTGTGAAAATCTGGACAATTGAGAGGTATGACCCACTCTTAATAAATGCCCATGATATATAGGGACACACTTGTGTTGGGTTGCATGGCTAGGCTTATAAAGTCCCTGGTGTTTGTTAGCCTAGTATGTACATATGAACCTATGAACTCATTATGTCTATAATAAAAGAATGAAAAAGGTGTTATCAAAGTTGATAGATATGGATCAGTGTGGTTTTCTGGAGGGGAGGCAACATTTGACAACATCAATAGAACAATGATGGCCCAGAGGGAAACAGAATGCAAGAAAATACCTCTGTTGTTGGTGGAAATGAAATTGATGCAGAGAAAGTAAGTGACAGAATCCAAAAAAAGTTAGCACTGCCCACCACCTAACCAGAAAACCAAGAATGGGTGTAGTGGAGATCACTACAAAAAACAGAGACTGAACAACATCAAACAGGATATGTGTAGAAATGAGAACAGCAGGGGTGTCATCTTTCCCCTTTGTTATGTGCTTTATATTTAGTGCCATTTGCAAAGAAAATAAGGGACTCAAAAATTCAAGAATATAACAGGTAGGGTATTCAAGACAAGTTGGCTTTATCTGCAGACAATGTTATTCTGTACACAATAAAACTAGAAAAGGACATCTCAGTGTTGTGGAACATTTTGAGAGTTTCATGTCTTTTTGGGAAATAACATTAATGAAGATAAAACAAACGCTATAGCAGCAAATTATGTGCCCACACATAAATTGGTTCAGCAATACCCATATTTATGGGGACACAATAAAGAGAAGTAGTTAGGGTTATGGATTAAAAAGGCATCTGCTTTGGTATCTTTGAATATGTGAGAAGAGACTAAACAAAAGATAATACAAAAACTGATTAACTGATAGCTCTTTTTATGGACATGGATAGTGAAATACAGACAGTGAAAATATTTTAGTCTATTTAATTTTATATACAGGTCAGGCATATTTTTTTAAATACATTTTATTAAAATCATTTCTTAACATTACAATTATTAACATAAAACTGAGTATATTTTTGATATTAAAGATAAAAAGCAAGAACACTAATATAAAAAAGTCGGGGAAAAAAAACAATTAACTATGTACATCGATGTCCGCTATACTATAAATAAATAAGTTAAAACAAGTGAATAAAATAAGAGTTGTACCTTTAAATTATTAATTTTCTAATAAATTAATTATATTCGTCCATTGAATATAAACTGCTGTATTCCTGGAATATCTAGATTTAATTGTCATCATTTCTAACTTGGATACCTCCAAGAGAGAAGATCTTTAAAGTTTTGAAAGGAGGGGATTTTTGATGATTTCCAATTTCTAGTAATTTCCTTCCTGGCTATAGACAAAACAGTCCAAAGAAGTGAATATTTACTAGTTTTAACACAAGTTGGGATTGGGGAATTAAATAAAATTAATGATTTTGTTAGAAGAAAGTTATTAGTAAATATTGCTTGCAAGAAATTATTAATATCTTCCCAGAATTTTTTCAAGTACACGCAATCATAAAAAAAATGTGTGACCAATCAGCATTCTGAACCTTCAGGCATCTCTAACAAAGAATGTTTTCTTTATACATCCTATTTATGTTATACAGAGTGATGAAAGATCTATTTAAGAATCTTCAGGTAAAGATTCTCCATTTAAGTGATGATGTAGTTTTACCTGCTGATTGAAGAATATTCAATTTATCTTTATCTGAAGGATTATTATTATTAATGTTGGAGAAGTATTTCCAGTAATTATCAGGGAATATTTCAAAATCTAATTTGATGGTTTTATATATATTTGAAAGGCTAATTTTAATTAAGTTATTCTGTTGAGTGATAATAATAAAGTATTGAAAGAGTTTGGGGATTAAGTTTTTAACTGAGGAAGGTATTAAATCAAATGTTTGTTTAATATAGTGTCTAGCTTCTTGTAATTCAAGCCATAAAGGCAAATTAATGTCATTCTCTACCACTAAAGTATCAATGGATTGTAATTCATTACTTTTTAACATTTGATGCCAGTAAATCAAATGTTTTTGTTCAAATATTGACATTTTATGAACATTTGTAGAGAAAATAACCCCTTGTGTATATGCAATGGGGAAAATAAGGAATAACCAACCTTCATATGATTGAAATCTAAGGATGAAATTTTTAAAGGATTTTTAAAATAATATTAATATAGTTTGATATATAATTTTGGGTAGGGCAAATTGTAAAATATTCTTTTAGTTTCCATATGAATGTGTTATTTACTAGATTTAACTTAAAGTGATCATTATTATTTTTTAAGTTTTGTGATGAGGAAAAAATAAAATCTTTCTGTTTTGCTGAGTAGTTACTATCTAAAAGGTACAAAATAATTTTAATAATTGAGGAAATTAAATATATTTCTAAATTTGGACATGCAATGCCCCCATTATTCCAGCTATACATATGATATGTTAAGGATATCCTGGGTTTAATTGGAAACCAAAAACTATTTTAATCATGGTGTTAAATTTTCTAATTATTGTATAAGGCGGAGGAGTAGAAATAGATTGAACTATATATACAATTTTTGGAAGAAGAATCATTTTTATGACTGACATTTATTCTTCTATTGAGAATTTTATTTTAGATAATTTTTGTATTAGTTTGTCTATTTCTTTTAAACTATTGTCAGAATTCACTTTTTGTATTTATTTTATATTATTGGCAATCATTATACATAAATTTTTATATGCTAGGACTGTGGTATATATTTTTCATATTAATTTTGGACATTATATATTTTTGGGCCAGTTAATAAGATTTGTGTTTTGTTGTGGTTAAATTTAAGACCTGAGTTTTTTTGAAAGTAATCTATATCCTTAAATAATTCCTGAATTGTTGGGTTCTTACCACCCAAAGTAATCAGAATGTCATCTGCAAACATTTGAACCTTAGACATTTTATTAAGACTTATATCAAAACCTTTAATATTACTATTTCCTCTAATCAAGTTTGCCCAAGATTCTTTAACTAAAGTAAATAAAAGAGGAGATAAAGGACAACCTTGTTTAGTTCCTTTAGTAATAAGTATGAACTGAGATATATTAGAACCAATTTTAACATATGCTTGCGAGCCCGTATATAACTGGGTGATAAGATTTATAAAATTATTTGAAAACTTAAGTTCCTGTAGAAGAATAAACAGATAATTCCAGTTAACTGTGTCAAAAGCACAGTTTTTGTCTAAGCTAACTATAGTTGTTATTTTTTAAGATTTTAGTTGATTAAATTAATGTTATTATTCTTTTAATGTTATCAAAAGTTGTTCTATTTATTATGAAACCTTTTTGGTCCTCATCTACTAAGTTAGGAAGGAGATTTTTAAGCCTCTTTGCATAAATAGACATAAACATTTTATAGTCCATGTTTAATAACGATATAGGTCTATATGAATTACATTTTGTAGGGTCTTTTTCAAGCTTCAAAATAGGAGAAATGAATGTATATTTCCAAGATGGTGGGGTGGTGTTATTATGTTGTATAGTATTAAAAAATGAAAGTAATAATGTTAGAGCTTCATTCTGTAAACTTTTGTAGATTTCTGGGATAATACCATCATTACCAGGTGCTTTATTTTGTTTGAGTGAATTAATTTGTTCTTGAATGTCTTTTAATGTAATTTGTCTATCCAATAATTTGGTTTGTTCTTCTGTTATTTTTTGTTTGTGTTTTTATTAATAAATGCTTGATTATCATTCTTTGGATTTATTAGTGCAGAAGATTGGTTAAGCTTAAGAAAAAATTCTCTAAATTCGTTCAATATGTTATGTAAATCAGATACCTTTATTTTCTTTTGGGGTGAATGTATTTCTTTAATATGATTAAATTTCCTTAATCTTTTTACTTTATTGGCTAAGATATTCAAAGATCTGGGATTTATTGAAAAATTAATACATTTACATTTTTCAAAATGAATCATAATTTTATGGTTTAAGATTTCAAGATATTTCTTATTTAGAGTCTTTATCTCATCCAATTTAGATTTTTCTAATTGACTTTTTGATAACTCAAGATTCAAAATATCAAGCTTAGTTTGTATCTATTTTTTTATACCAGTCAATTATTCTGCCATACAAATATGCCTTCATTGCATCCCAGACAAATATTTCAGATGTATTACTATTGGTGTTAAATTCTAAAAAAACTATGAACTTCTTTTAATACGAAGGGGTTAAAATCTTTTAATTTAATAATATATGCTGGTATTCATTTTATCTGAACATTAGTATGTGTATAACTATGTATATCAAAGGTTATAAAGTTATGATCTGAAATGGGACAAGAAATAACTGTCATATTACTTAAAGAATCAGTTAAACTATTAGAAACAAAAACTCTGTCAATTCTTAAGAACGTGTTAGGTCTATGTGAAAAGAATGTATAGACTAAGGATTTTGGACCAGCGTAATTATCAATGTCTTTCAATAAAAATGAATTTGAAAACTCTTTTAAAAGTTTGGCTGAACTCGAAACTTTTCTATTGCCTTTAGAGGTAGAGTCTGAACTATCGAAAATGCAGTTAAAATCGCCAGCTAATATAATATTACCTTTAGAAAATTGAACAATATGGTCTATATGTTGTTGTGCTGTCCAAAGCCAGGAATCCAGTACATGTTAGAGTGAAGATTAAGTTATTAAACTCTATGACAACTGAAGCTACCATACCTTTATTATCTTTGTATGATTCTATAATTTTAGGTTGTGGCAATTTGTTATTCCAAAGTATTGCAACACCTCTTTTTGTGAGTGTTCAGAACTAATGAGCTTTGAAAAAGATTTAGATTCTAACTTGGAAACATCACCCTCTAATAAATGAGTTTCTTGCAGAAAAATTAATTGGGAGTTATTTAATTGGAGAAATGTATTTAAAGATCTTCTCTTGTTAGGATTATTCAAACCATTTATGTTAAGAGAAATACAATGTAAAAATGTCATATCTTAAGAATATTTGGGGGTAATACTTACTTATTATAGCTTTCAATAAACGTAGAACTATGAGAAGATACTAGTAAAATGTTGGGAATACAGCAAAATATACAGTGTGAAACAGGTAAAAAATTGCAAAATTGAAATTATATGAATATATGTATAACTTTCTACTATACTTGTTTTAGCAAACATCAGATAGTATACTAACAAAAAGTAATAACAGATTTTTATAACAATAAATCCCTCAGAAACCCACCTGGAGTTATAAACTCCTAATTTGAGTGACACAAATCACCCAAATCAACAAACCAACTAGCAGCATGTTTCTATCAAGCTCCACCTAAGTATGAACTATTTCATAATTAAAAGCATGGCTTGTGAAAAATACTGTCTGTAATATGTAAAGGGAGAAGTCATCATATAATCTATATTAGATTAGCTATTAGACAAGATAACTAAAACTGAATTTCAACAATGATTAATATACTAAAAGGTTACAAAAGTCTAACATCATAAATTAGCTCTAATATAAGAATGTTTAATTGCAAAGGACATTTCAATGACTTCCCTATAGGGTTGTGATTTACTACGATAATAAGTCTATATTGTTGAAAGGGACATTAGATTCAACTCAACACAAAAATACTACACATTACAGAATAAGATGTATATCAAAGTTGTTAGCAAATATCTAAGAATGTAACTTGCATAAATAGATATATCTAGATTTACTTTTAATTCTTAAAGTTATTCTATTATAACCAAGAAATATATTAAACTAATGTTTAATAAAATATATTAAAACTTTACAGAAGATAAAACCCTATAAAGATTAACCAAAAATCTATTTAAAGTGAGAATTTAACAATACTTATAATCTTAGAATGCATAATATAATTACTACTATGCAAGCATTCAACAAGAACTATACCCATCTTAAATATAAAATAGGAATAAACTAAACTATTTACAAATCTTATATAGATATTAAGATATTATTAGGTAAAGCAGCACTTTAGTAAAGTTATATATAGATATGTATACACTGTGCCCAGCCTTTTTTGTTGCCACTAATCTTTACATAACTAATAAACAAAAAACAAGACTACTAATAACAAAACACAATATGAACCCAACTATTGGGCTTGTATAATCTAGTACTGTTACTTAATACCTTGTAATAAAACTGCACCAAGGCTGCATTAGGCTAATAAGTGATTATTGCATAACATATTTAGACCTTTCTCTCCGGATCTCCACTCAAAAAAAAGCTTCTCAGCAGCAGGAAAATCACAGACAACAGATATAAAACAAGTATGCAATCATTGAATGAATGAATGAATGAGAATTTTTCAATATATCTACACTTGTATATAAACATATGTATACATATAGACAGAGATACAGAGAGTATAAATCTAATGTGTTTAGTTTCTTTTTTCTAAACTTTAAACATATCATATACTTTGTAGCAAACTAAATATCACCTGTGGCACTAGTTATTAAAATAGCAATACCTATAACAAGATCAGATGCAACACTTTATCAATAACTATTAATTCCATGTCATAGCCACTAAACATATCTAAGCATGAATTAAATTTTCAACAAAAGAAGTGGTTTCCAGCTGCAGTATTAGTATTTTAGAACATGTATAGTCATTTAACTATAGAAATGATTTTTGTTGTATTTATTTTACAAAAAAAAGATCCCTCTCTGCCTACCAAGTAAATAAGTATATCAGTTACTTTCCATATTAAAATAAGGTCTAGCTTACAGGCATCAAAGTCCTTAAAATGGATTTCACAATGTTTTTCCTTTCACAAATAACAAAAACTATGTTCATCTTGATGTGTAGTCCAGCAAAAGACAGATACTTCCCTTTAAAAACGTCCGCCAAGCTAGAGGTAATGTCATACGGCTTATTGAAGGAGTTCAGTGTGTGTGTGGTCTTGTTTCCAAGCCGTAAGACGTGTGAGCACCCTCAAATTTTTCAGCGGGAAACTGAAAGCTTTTCAGACAACAACAGAGTGCATCTTAAGTCTTGAGAGGGTCTCGGAACACTTCAGCAACACTTTGATGCTTTAATATGTAGTATAGCAAATAGAGGCAGAAAGAAGAGAAAAATAAAACAAACATGTCATGGCTCTACCATGTTCTCATATCTACTACAAACCCAAAGCCACCAATGAACATGGCTCTAACAAACAAAAACATGACAACAAAACAAATACCAAACAAAGCTATTAATCTCAAATAAACACAAAAAAATTACAAACATAGAGAAATGAAAATATATTTTCCAAAACCACAATTTAAAGTACTTATTCAACAGCCCTATACTGAAACAAGGAACAAAGCAAAAAAAAAATTAAAGTAGATCAATGTAAAGGAATATCAACAGCATAGCCATTATATATTACCAGCAGTTACTCAAAGATATATACAACAAGTTAAACCATAGGCAAAGGGAAATAAAGACCAAATGAACTGTAATTCTTAAATCTTTTATATATGCACTGAGTTAATAAAATAAAAGGGAAAAGACTGTAACTAGAACACCAACTATAGAATCACAGTAATATGCAGCTACTTAGTATCAATGAACAAAAACAAATTAAACTAATGCAGTCAGTGTATTTAAAGGCATATGCAGGCAAGGGACTATAAATAGATTATATTTATCTTTAATAAAACAGAATGTATTTTAGAGTAAGTTAATATGTAATATATTCTAGAAATTTTTAGAAATGACTAAATGATGCTAATGGCAATTATGAAAAATTAATAAACTGTTCAGCAAAAAAAAAAAAAAAACAGCCAAAAACACAACATAATAAAGAGTATATCAACACTCACCTGTTGATCCATTTTCATTTTCCTGGACAACTGGGTCATGAGAAAAAACTTTATGTAAGGAAAAAGAGAATAAAAACCTTATTGTAAAAAAAAGTTATTTTTAAGTTTCTTCTTGTGGTCTACTCTTTTCCAGGTTTCATTTTCAGCAATTCATTTAAGACTGGAACTAGCCCAGCCCATTTAATCTATTTTTCCCAGTATTGTGTTAGATTTAATATACTTGATTGCTGCATCTAGTTCCACAAAGATCTTCAGACCATCCTGAAGGAAGATGTTCAGCCTTGCAGGGAAAATCAGATGAGACTTTATTTGTGTTTTTTTAAGTTCTTTAAGTAATAGTAAGAATTGTTTCCTTTTAGTTATGACAGATGTAGAATAGTCATTATCAAAACATATGATGTTATCTTTGTATTTTATTGGTGACTTAGACCAAGCAGTCTTCAAAACTATTTATTTATCATGAGTAGATAGAAGTTTAACTATGACAGATTTTGTGGAATTACTTCTGGTAAGTTTGGATGTAGATAGAGACCTGTGAGCTCTTTCTATGCCAAAAGAAAGTGTTTCAGGAACCTGTAAATATCAGGTAGCCATGAAGTTAAACCTTTCTCCAAATTATTTTCTTCTAGATTGTCTGGTAGCCCAAAGATTCTGGTGTTATTTATCCAAAATCTATTCTCAAGATAATCTATTTTAGTTTGAAGCAGGGAATTTTGTTTCAGAAAGTATTCTAAATTATGTTCATTTGTTGTATTCTGCTATCCATGTCATTTAAAGATTTTTCAATACCTGTAATTTGTTTCTTCTGTTGTTTAACGTCTTGATGTAAAGGCTCCATTTGCTGAGAAGTATTTTCTTTAAAAACATCAATCTTCATATCCATTCTGTCAATTTGTGTTGATAGTTCCTGGATAGTAGTTAACAGAGTTTGGAACTCTTTTTTTATTGCTGAGCCCTGATGAGAGGATTTTTGTGAAGCTCATGTTGAATCCAGGTTTTTGAAATTTGACAGGAAAAATTAAAAAATATATATTTTAATATTAACTTAATAAACTATTAAATGAAACCAAATATATATAAAAAAATTATTTTAAGTTAGTTATAAAAAAAAATACTGTCATAAAAGAAATGATAAGGCAGAGCTGAGATTAAGTGCTGCTACTCAAGGCTCATCCTTGGCCACGCACCCGGTCAGGCATATTTTGATCAACTAGAAGAGTTGTGATCAATAATTAATAAAGTGCTAAAGGACTTTATCTGGGAGGAGAAGAGGGCAGGTGTCAAGAGGAAAAAGTTGATCCTTCCAAAAGAAAAAGGTGGTTTAGGATTATCTGATTTGAAGGGATATTTTAGAGCTACTCAATTAAGGCATATATATATATATATATATATATATATATATATATATATATATATACACACATATGTATATATATATATATATATATATATATATATATAGAGAGAGAGAGAGAGAGAGAGAGAGAGATAGGTTCATAGGTTCATAAGTAGGTACTAGGCTACTGGCCCTTGGGCCTATACAAGCCTAGCCCAAAAGGTAGTCTGGTTTTCGCCACTCAAGAAAATTATTTTCCTGTGCCACTGTTGAGCAGAGTCACAGAAGTGATCCTCGGGGTGAATTTCCTATCTCCCATCCAGTCATCAAGATTTTTCTTGAAGAGTGCTAATGAGGAGCTTTGTTTGATATAAATAGGTAGTTTGTTCCAGAGTACAGGAAGTCTCCGGGACAGTAATCTATCCCTCCAGCATGTTCTGTTTATTGTGGTGACAAGGTTTAGGTCCCTAGAGCATGTAGCTCAGAGGGATAGGGATTTCTTTAAATGGAGCATATCCAAAAGCTCTGAGTTTGACATAGCTTTTTGTGTTAGGCAGAGTAATAGTCCATCAGCATGGGTGTCTTGAAGTTTGCCACTTCTGTCTTAAGAAGCGTGAAGTTGGCTTTGGAGAATTTTTTTACATTGGTTTCCCTAATGGGGGGTGAGGGAGGGATGTGGATGTCTAGGGTGATTAGCTTGTGATCAGATCTGACCAACGAGGATCTGACCTCAGGTGTAGAGCACCGGTTGCCCATGTTGGTAATAACCAGGTCTAGGATACTGCTGCCTCTGGTGAGGATGTGGATAAGTTGATCCAAGGCATTGGAATTTATGAATTCCAGAAAACGTTGAGCAAGTGTTGGTACATGAGTAGTTTTCCCAGTTAATGGTGGGGTAGTTGAAATCACCCATTATTAGGGTGTTAGGTTGTACCCTAATATTTTCCAGTGTATCAAGAAATGAGGAGTGGGAATCCTGGGGCATGGTGGGGGATCTGTAGCAAGCTTCAGTTTGAATTATGGTCTTGCCCAGAGTTAGTTGCACTTGGATAATCTCAGATGCATTATGCTGAGCAACTAGCCTGGAGGTGTGGATATCCTTAATGAATATGGACACGCCTCTGCCTTTAGTGTTTCGGTCCAGGTTAGGTGGCCGAAAGGTGTGGTATGAATTATAGCCTGGTAATGCAGGGGTACTCTCTGGAGCCTTGAACCAGGTCTCTGTCACTGCACAGATGTCGATGTTCTCCATTTTAAGGAGTGCCTCGAGTGAGTGCATTTTGAGATTTAGACTTCTAGCATTGAGTAGCAATACCCTCAGATTTTGCTTGCTTGTACCTGTTATGGTGGTGAATTTGTCATTTGAACCTTGCCTAAAAAAGGCACTATAGGGGTGGCTAGAGCCTTTGCCAGTATCTGGAATCCCAGGGGCGACAGCTGCAGGCCATCTCTGGCAAAGCATCGTGGTTTGTCGATCATGTCATCCCAGGCAGACAGATACTGGATCCCCTTAGAATGACACCAGAAGCTTAGCCAATTGTTGAAGTCAGTCATTTTGTCTTTGTACTGTGGTATCATTCTGGGTGATGGCAGGATGCTACTCAGGGCTAGGGTCATACCTGCCTGGGGTACAAGATCAGACAGCTCCTCCATGTCCCTTTTCATGTAGTCCAGGAAGGTATGTCTCAGGTCATTTACACCAACATGGACAAAGACAGAGTCATATTTGTACTTGTTGTGGAGTGACATGAATGCTTGCATTATGGGGTGGATCCTGGCACCCAACAGGCAGCTGACAGTAACTTTCTCCTTGTTTAGCCTGGTGAGAGGAACATCAGTGTGCCTGACTATAGAGTCACCTATGACTAGAGTGTTGGGTACGTTGTTATGCCTTATGGGCTGTTGTTGAGTGGCACATTGAGTTTGTGGGCTATGTGTCATTTGGGTTGTGTTGGGGGGTGGAGGTTGCTTGTGTTTCTGCTTTGGAGGTCCCTGTTGCTCGGGCAGGTTTTTACTGAAAGCCTCCGTGAATGTAGGTGTGTGTTTTGTATTTCTATGCATGTGTTTTGGTGGTGTAGGTTTTGAGGGACTATGTGATGAGTGTGGTGTGGTGCAAGTGTTTACCTTCTCCTCTTGACTGTCTAGTCCGGTCTAGGGTGAAGAGAGCTTTGCTTCCAGTTTGGCTATATACGTGCATCTCTCACAGGATGTAGTGTTCGGTGGTAGGAGGAGAGGGTTGTCTGTGTACATAAGACAATTGCTGCATTGCCCCAAGATGCCCAGATTCATCAGGTAGACAGGAGAAAACACTGGGAGTTGACCCTTAGACATGCCTGGATAGGTGCTTCTTTGTTAAGTACTAGAACCTGTTTTCCTCTAGACAAGTAAAGAAAGTTGAGTGTTGTAGTAATTTGTAGCTTATTTGGTGCTTACAAGTTCTGAACAAGTGCCGAGCTCAAAGAAACAGACTTGAGTGCTGAAACAAAAAAACTGGCTAGTTTTTAAGAAACAAAATTAAGCTAGAATGCTTCCCTTCAACACAGAAAGGCTTGGGGCCTCAGAAGCCCACAAACAGTCCTGGACACAGCAAATCTGTATCCAGACTAGGCTACATACAGGAAAGGCAGGAAAGAAGCTTAGAATTTTTTTTTTTGTTTCTTTGTTTTTTTTTTTTTAGTGGAAAGAAAGAAAGGAGGAGCAGAAACTAGGTGGATAGGCCTTCTCAAATGTTCTCTCTGTACTAGGTAGAATGAGGTAATAACACTAGACTGGGAGGAGTGTCCCAGATCAAATTTACAGTAGGGGCGGGCAACTGCAAAGCCACCAACTATAAGAACAGCATACAAATAGGGACGGAGGGTGGAAAACAAACTGCAGAAATGTTTCTCACGGCAGAAAAGCAGCAGTGAGCCTTTAAATGAAAGTTTTAAACAGATAAAGGAGTCTCTAGAGAAAGCTAGAAAGCTTTTAACTGCAAACAAGTTATATGACACTCCCCTTGGCAGGAGATCAGAATCAAACAACCCAAACAGATGCTTAATAAAAGTGGATAATTTCCAGTTAATACCTCACACACAGTGAAACTAGCTAGAAAAGTATGCAGTAAACAAAGTGCTATAAATAACTAGAAAAAATAAGCAAAAAAACAGGATACTTAATGTTTTATATATATATATATATATATATATATATATATATATATATATATATATATGTAGATATATTAACAAGCAGAAAGCTATAATTCAAATTGGAAACAGAAGATGTTGAAGAAGGGGGAAATTTCAAGAAACAAGGAGAGAGTGGGATTTTGGATGCAGTTCCTTTAGGAGAATAACAACAGCCATACAGAATATTATATTCATAAAGTAGCAGAAAGTATTCTGAGATTGTATGTATGTACCTGACCAAGCATATGCAACAAGTGAGGTGCCCACTGAGGTTCCTCACAAAAAAAAAAAAAGAATACAGGGATTAAATACCATCGCCTACATGGACCTCCTCAAAGCCCTATCTCAGTACTCTGTCTCCCACAGACTGCTGAGAGGTAATCTATGCCTTGCCTACAGTGCATCCACTGATCTCATTCTAATGAACCTGTTGCTCATCCATATAAGTAATAGCATCAGAACTACCCAATCTAGGGACCTAACCCTCAGCTGCAAATTTAGTAGGACAGAGACTACCCCTTCTCTGCAACAGGCTTTCTATCCATGTAAAGCAAAGTTTTTTCCTAACCCAGTTCAATTGTAAATGAAGTGTAAATGAGGGGAGATTTTTAAGATTAAAATGTGCAGTTATATTTTAAATTCTCAAAGAATTGTATGTGTAATTCAAATGTAATACTATATTTAGCCTTTTGTGATTATTGTCATAGTTTTTATGTAGGTTAGACAGAGCATGCTCTTAAAAAAAGAATATACGAGCACTATTATGACATTATCAGTGGAAATTTGAGCAATGCACTATTTAAGTGCACAAAATTATGTGAGATTTTTAAAAAAATATTTTAGTAATTGAACACTTATAGGTTCATAGGTTTATAGGTTGGTACTAGGCTATCGACCCTAGGGCCAATACAAGCCTAGCCATAACAATGCCCTGGATATTTCTTCCCACAATATTTACTTCCCTGGACCCCTGTCTAGCGGGGTGACTGGAATGATCCCCGGGGTGAATTTCCTATCTCCCATCCAATCATCAAGGTTCCTTTTGAAGAGGGCCAAGGATGCGGTTGACATGTATGGGAATACAGAATTAAATACAGAGAATTACTTTGGCAAATTGTATTAAATGCTAGTGAGTTACTTGGGTTAAATAATAAGGTTTCTTTAAGCAGCTTATTGAAGTTATATACTGCTAAGTTATAAAGTATTTTAAAAGTTCATTTTAACAGAACTTTAAAGATTTAATAAAAAGTGGCTATTTTAAAAGTAATTAGAAATTTATTATGTGTTTCTTACTTTTTATGTTTCCAAACATGGAATTTAGATGAGTCACATAATTTGTGTTTATTATATATAAATGATGAGGTCATTTTTGTTTACTTAGTTCTGATGAAGTACCAGTGTACATAGGATGAAAATACTCAACTCTGTAATAAATATATCTCCGTGTTTATAAATTAAGTTTTGTCTGTGACTTATGTTTGGTGAAGGTGACAGCCGTGGTCTTATGCTTTTGGTGGTTTGCAACCCTCATAGGTACACAACTGCAAGAAGCAGAAAAATTGGCAGCGTGTAGGACACTCTGCTGCCTGTCATATGATCAGTCACATCAGCTGCCGTAGGGACTTCCTAGAATGCTTGTCCTTGTGTGTATGCAAGTGAGGGGACAGACTACTACCACGGGTGTCTACATGACAACTCCTCTGCTCAGATCTAACCTTTGAGCTGGTAATACCCATTACAGTTAAATGAAATGAAAGAGTCCATGACCAATAGGGTAAGACTCCATGGTCAGTAGGCATGGAGACAAAATTTGTCCAGAAAAAAAAAAGAAAAGGAAATACACTTAGTTTGCTTATTATAAACTCCCTTAGATAATCTAAAGAACTTGGTTATAAAAGTATATAAGTCTGACGTAGCTGTGTTAAACAGAACTTATCTTCTCAGAGATTTAGACTGGCTTAAGCCTTTGTTAGGAAAACAAGATCCATAATCTCTATCTTAAAAAAGTGTGCCAATGATATTAGACTGAACTGGTGGGAGAGTTAGCTTTATGCACATATTTAGTAAGCCATCACAGGTGTTTGCTATCAAAACTGTAGTTAACATGCTCCCAGCTTAATAGATACTATCAATGGTATTACAGTTAAACTGGGGAATTATGGGACAGCATTGTGCAAATGTCTCATGAGCTACCAGAGGGATGGAAAACAAAAGGGTTGCCAGGCCACTGAGGATAATGTGATAACTAGTTCATTAATGCAAAAGGTGGGAGTGGACCAAAAAGGCAAACTGAAGACTACAGTTCCAGAAGTATATATCTTCCAAAAGTAAGGTTATGCAGAATCTGAAACCACTCTTTATAACTGTCTCTGGCCTGTCTGACTCTTCTCTGTATTAATCCCCTTTGTTATAAAATTCTCATTTCAGAAGAACTGATCTGGGAGAACAAAGAACTCAGATATAGAGAGTGTGAAGTTTATTAATCTCAAATATGTAACCACTATGACTCCTTGTGTCACAAGTCCCTAATAAACAACATACCAAGCACAACTGCACAAGAAATCAACCTGTCAGAAAAATTAAATGTAAACACTTTTTGCAGGACAGCAAACTTTCCCTGTACCCTCATATAGGGACAAGCCTTCCACTCCACCCCTCCCCCGAACTTATGTATACCAACTCCATAGTCAAACAATCATGAAGAAGTGAGAAATCTCACAAAAGAAATGAATCACTGCAGATCCACACTGGCACTGATTTCCAAGGAAAAACTGTGACTGTGGAGTTCACCGATTTGTGCTCTGCAAGTTGGCTCCACATGTAGTGGTCACTTAAGGAGTGGTAGAGCAATTGAATTTGGAACAAAAAATTTAAGGATGATAAAGCAATAGAACTCAAACAAAAAGAAGCAGCATAAAAATGTTAAATAACTTAAGATGAAAAGATAATGCTTGACTATGATGCCAGCATAAAGTTAACGGAGTTCAATAAACCTTAAAAGTAACTGGCAGTGTAACATTACAGAAATGAATGAGTCGTAAATGAATACCGCCTTACCAGTGAAAAATTCATAAACTATAAGAACTTCAGTCTAACAGCTTCCAGCATACAACATATTGTAATCTCTGTTAATGTTGATTATATGCTAGTAATGTGAGACATTTAGGCCAGACTGGGCAAAGCTGGTTATGTGACTATGTTTGCAAATCCAGCTGACCACTAGAATTTAGTTTAAAGAAGAATAATCATTGCAACTGGAGTAAAGGAAGTAGGCTTCTCCATGCTGCAGAACCAGTATGATAGCCTGAGACCAGCTAATACTGTGACAATGCCAGTTTAAATAATTTAGTTTGGAGTTTTAGTCAGGGCATGGGAAGCAGTGTTGAGAAAAAGCTTATGGTACTGAATGCTGAAGTGCTAGTATGAATCTTCAGAACATACTGTATTAAATAATGCACAATCTCTATTTAAATTAGTTAGCACAGAGATTTAATTAAGCCCATCATAAAATCTAGCAGGCTTTTTGTCAGTGGCGCAACAGTTAGCACACTTGCCTTTAGCGCAGAAGGCTGTAGGTTCTATTTCCAAAGCAGGTTGATCAATTGCTGACACTTCAGTGTGACATAAGAAGGTGCTGCAATCCCAAGTATGCTATACTTTGGATGAGATTTTAAACTGAGGTGCATCTGATTGAGATGGTGGTAGCTCAGGTGGATGTAAAACATACCTTGGCACCTATTGAAAAAGAGTAGGGAAGCTCCCTGATGCCCTTGTCATATTTACCCTAATAGTATAAATACCTCCTCAGGTCTCCCAGAAAACAAGCTATTTGCTTAGTGGGACTTACCCAATCAACAAAATGAAAAATAATTGTTGCTGTCATCAGATAAAAAGCAAATTATACAAATGCACATCTTCCTGTAAAACTGTATACTTTTTGGTTACATAATTAATGTAATAATTGTTTTGCTGCAGTTAGCAGAAACTGCATAAGGACTCAAGTAAATAACAGATAAATCTTGAGAAAGTAAGATCCTTTCACTAGATAGCAATAATTGAATAAAGGTTAAAAGTGGTGATATTTTTTATTGCTTTATCAAATATGAAACTAAACAGCAAAGCAAATAACACAAAGAAATTAAATAAGGTGCAAAGACCTGTACAATTCTAACTGGCGATATAAAAGAAACACCTAGCAAAGCTAGAATTTCCACTGTGTGATACCTTAAACCTCTAGAATCAGAGACAACATGAGATATATATAAACTACCCATTAAGGATTTAAAGCACTTCAGCTAAAAAGCATTTCTAAACATTCATAACTTTTTTCAGCCTTTTTACAAACAATAGCAGGTTAATAAGACCAAATACCTCTAACTAGAGACATATATGTTTCTGCCTTATTATAATATCCTCATCACAACATAAAAAAAATTCCTGACTTTTGGAAGCACAGAGTAGTGATATCAAGTGATATCCATAAACCTAAGGGTGGCCAAAAATATCCCAACTAACAAACTAAAACAATTAATAAAAAGGTCAGACAGGAAAACCAATTGGTTAAAAACACAACATGAAAAATCTAACAAAGCTAGAATTTCCACTGTGTAATACATTAAACCTCATTGATCAGAAGCAATATGGGATATATGTAAATTACCCATTAAGAATATCAGGTGTTTCAGCTACATTGCATTTCTGAATATCCATGACTTTTTTCTTTTAAGTCTTTTTATGGACAATTTCAGGCCAATAAAGCCAAACCTCTCTAAATGTGGACATGCATGTTTCTGCCATCTTATGACATCATCAAGACAGCATAAGAATGATATCCTTAATGGGTAATTTACATGTATCCCATGTTGCCTCTGATTCAAGAGGTTTAAGGTATCACGCAGTTGAAATTCTAGCTTTGCTAGATTTTTTTCTTTTTGTGTTTTTAACCGATTGGTTTTTGTGTGTGACTGTTTAACTCATTATTTTAGTTTGTAAGTTGGGATACTTTGTAGACACCCTTAGGTTCAGGGATATCAGTTGGGTATGACTACCCTGTGTTTACAGAAGATAAGCTTTTTTTTTTTTTTAATGCTGTGTTGATGTTATAAGAAGGTCAGGTAAGCATGTCCACAGCTGGAGGTATTTGGCTTTATTGGCTTGAAATTGTTTATAAAAAGACAAAAAAACATCATGAACATTAAGGATTACCATTTACCTGAAACAGCGGATAACCTTAATAAGTAATTTACATGTATTCCATGTTGCTTCTGATTCAAGAGGTTAAAAGTATCACAGAGTGGAAATTAGCTTAGTTAGATTTTTTTTTTTGTGTTTTTAGCTATTTGGTTTAATAGGTTATCAAAGCAAATAACAGATAATTTAACAGGCTATTCGTTTTTTTTGTTTACAATGAGGAATATGGATACTTTTGAGAGTTTTATCACAACAGACTGTAGCAGTTTGCTACATTACTCAAAAAAAATAAGAACAGTAATTTAAAAACATCTTTTTTGACATTGTACATCTGGAACAAATAAAAAAAAAATGAGTAGATGATTAGGGATCTGACCATTTTCCAGAAGCATAGTTCAGCAGAGTTCCTAGTTACTCTTTAATATTTAATTTTACCTTACATGGCTATACTCAACATTCTGGTCTCACCCCCCTTTTAGCTGGTACTATTACTTCCCTTGAAATTAATATTTTTAAAATATAGCTATGAAGATGCATTAGTCAAACAAGCAATAATGTCCTCCGGTGTAGTCATCACAAGGACATAATGGACTGCCTAGAGGTATTTGCTCATCCTTGGAATGCCTCATATTTCCCCTGTAACATTGAATTTCAAGGATATTCTTGCCCTTAGATTTGAAAATGGGACATCTATTAAAATGGTTTGTGTTTTTTTATCTATCTATCTATCTATCTATCTATCTATCTATCTATCTATCTATCTATCTATCTTTATATGTGTGAGTGTGTGTGTGTGTGTGTGTGTGTGTGTGTGTGTGTATATATATATATATATATATATATATATATATGTGTTTATATATACATACACATATATAATACATATATATATATATATATATATATATATATATATTTTATATATATATATATATATGTGTGTGTGTGTGTGTGTGTGTGCACTTGCATGTATGCATAGATAAGGGGTTATCTTTAAGGTAAAATAGTTTGTGTAATATTTGAAAGTTGGTTCATGACATGGAATTGTTGCTGGAGGAAGCATTTTGCAACTAAATTACAAAAGATGTAACAAATGTATATATAATTCATAAGCCTGTTCAACAAACACACAACCTTGCACACACATTCATGCTCTCACAAATACAGATGCAGGCATTTATAGACATACACACAAGCGCACGTGCGCGTGCACACACAGTGACACATTTCTATATGTATAGATACACATGCACACAGACATACCCATACATATAGACACAGGCACAAATGCACACATAAGCACACACACACACACACACACACACACACACACACACACACACACACACACACACACACACACACAACTTCATAAATTTGTCAAAACCCTAAAAAAATTCAAGGCACTTCAACCCCCTCCCCCAAACACACACATGTGAACAAGCAAACACATTTTTAATGAGGCAGTATAAAATTAAAAGCTATGTCTGGCTGTTCAATGGAATAATTTGAGCACCGCTTCCATCCATCAATGGTACATATGCAGGTGCAAATCCTAAAATATGTTTCAGTAATTTAATCAGCTCCTGTAGTACTAGAACCCATGCTCAGGTTCAGGGCAAATGTCCTGTGTTTTTCAAGTCACTTACTGAATTCTGGAAGTAGCCTTTTACAGTGTTACTCCAGTGTGTACTGTAAAGTTGCTGATTCTACTTTCTGAAGTATATGCTCACAATGTTTACTTTTCTATTGCTTCTGTAGGATTAGCCTGTTAAATATAACCACAAATACAATGTTCACTTTTACTTAGATATTCTAAAGATTTATCAAGGACGTATATAAGCTTCACCCCATCTGAAATTCATTAAGTTCTTACTGAGTACAGGTAACCTATGGGTAGAGGAAGATTGAATTCTCAAGCATCATTTACCCAAAATGCAATGCTATGGGATAGTTGAGCTTGTTTTCATGCAGGCAAATATACCCGTTAAAATCTTGAGTGACCAATGGAGTTTTGTTATTTTCATGCCACCGCTTTCATTCTCTTTTTTTTACCAAAAATGTTTCATGGTACAATTCATAGTAATTCTTGTATAAGATTAAAATGCGACCATGTTTGCATATCCTAATTTTACTAAATATTGAACATGTATATATACCTATTTACAAAATGTACATGTCCTCCTTACATGTTTATTCAATAAAAACATAAAAACCTTCATACATTCATTTTATATTGCACAATTGTTATATATTTCCAAAAATATGGTTACATTTTTGTCCAAAATATGTTTATTTTGATTTATTTTAGAATTTATTATTTAAATTTCATTATCATGTTCTTCCTGAATGAGCAATAGAAATTCTGTAACTTTATTTTCTGTTTCTTTTAACAAGTTTCTTGTTATTTTTCTCTCCTTGGTATAACCAAAACTGTCCAAAAAGTGATTAATTATTATATTTTACTCCTGCTGGCATTGAATATTATATAAAATCATGTTTATTTTAAACTTAAAATTGTCTGTACATAATACTTGGCCAAATACCTGTATTGTCCCAGTCCCCTTCAATACATACAGCACACCAAATGGCATTTGACATTATTAACTTGCATAAACATAACGTTATTGAACAATATATAATTTATTGATCATAGCATGAACATTTTTATTGAACAATATTTCAATTTATTGATCACAGCATGAACATCCATATAACCAATTTACTAGGCAGCATAACCTTGCTCACCCTAACCAAGTAAGCAGCATCCTCACCTCCATTGGCTTAATTTTACTTATCAAGTAGCAACCCATAGCTCACTTTCATTCCTCAACTCATTGAATTAAACATCCAACAACAGAGGGGGGACAGAAGAGGGACAAGCCTGCCCTCTTCTCCGCCAACCAACCTGACACAGGCTGTTCTCCCTCTTTCACTCTAAAACCTTCATCCGACATTCCAAAACAAACCTAAGTGTACATTAAAGAGGTTCAAACCAAGTTCATTCAGATGTACTCCATCATCTCTGAACCAAACTGGATCCCTGTCATCGACTACCCAATGCCTATCGTATAAATAGGTTGCCTGTTTTCCCGCCTCTCCTCGACTAGTTTAGACCAGTTTACAGGCATTGCTGTATTCTGGGCTGTGGTGTAGTTCCTGTGTTGTCCATTAACTTACTTGGATAGAAGGAAGTTTCTTTGCTCACCAGTGGGAGTGGGGAGCCTTGAGCAGCCTACCTGTCCCTGTAGGAAGTGACCTCAGCACAAGAAGCTGTAGTAACTGATTGCTTTGGACCATTTCTAGCTCTTTTGTAGTTCACTGTTTAAAATCCGCCTCTGGGCATTTTTTTTCTGGCTATACTGCTCAGACAAGCTCCTCATGGTTCTGCAGAGTGGTCCTAGCAGCAGGGAACTCAGAAAAGCGACTACTTTCTGGATTTAAGTATCTTTGCTTTTTTTTTCACTTGGAATAGCTTCTGTAGCTTACCCTGAACTAGCTTGAACTGTTTTTTAACTGTTTGCTGCATTATTTTAAAATCTGCACTTAAAGTTACATTTTAGTCGAATTTGATCGAAAGTTTGTTTGTTTGTTTGTTTAATTTAACTGTGGAGGCTGCCCACTAAAGTGTGCTAGCCTGTGTAACTAATTTATCACTGTTTCTGCATTTTCTGTGTGTTTCTACCAAAAAAACAAAAAAAAACAAAAAATAATCCTTGTTTTCCCGCCTCTCCTCGACTAGTCTAGACCAGTTTACAGGCATTGCTGTATTCTGGGCTGTGGTGTAGTTCCTGTGTTGTCCATTACCTTACTTGGATAGAAGGAAGTTTCTTTGCTCACCAGTGGGAGTGGGGAGCCTTGAGCAGCCTACCTGTCCCTGTAGGAAGTGATCTCAACACAAGAAGCTGTAGTAATTGGTTGTTTTGGACCATTTCTAGCTCTTTTGTAGTTCACTGTTTAAAATCCGCGTTTGCACGGCTTTGCGTGGTTGTGCGCATAGCACAGCGCCGGTTAAACAAGGTTAAACTTTTTCTGGCTCCGCCACGTCTGCTCTTCAAATTTTCCCTTAAGGAAGCTCTACTCTTAGTATAACCAGACTACTCACTATATTATAAGTCTAGCACTTGTTCTCAATACTTCTCTACTAAGTAAGCACTCTCGTACTAAGTAAAGCACTACATCTACTTACCACCCCTGTGAATATCCACTTCCCTTAAAGGTACAGCACTCCCTTATACTGTTCTAGCATGTTGAGTGGTAGATTACTGGTGTTGTCTCCAATTCAGCTGGTCAATCTGGGTATCTTGAGACAATGCTACAATTGTCTCATGTACACAGACAACCCTCTCCTCCTCCCAACAAACACATATACATGTGAGAGATGCAACTATATAGCCAAACCGGAAGCTGAACTCTCTCAACTCAGGGCTGGCATGACCAGACAGGAGGAGATGGCAACCACACACACAACAATCCCAGTCCCACATAGACCTACCACAACTGCAAACCAAACACATAAAAACACAAAAACATACTCTAATAAAAAACTTACCAAAACAACAGAGGCTCCCAAAGCAGACATCCAAAAATCCACCACCTCAAAACAAAACACATGCAACACATACTTCAATAAATCAGTGTGTCAACCAATCACAGCCCTTAAGGCCAAATACCTTGCCTGATACACTAGTAATAGGTGACTCTATAGTCAGACACACTGATGTCCCACTGACCAGGCTGAACAAGGAGAAGGTGACTGTGAGGTGTCTATCGGGAGCTAGGATCCACCACATAACACACGCACTCAAGTCACTCCAAAGCAAGTACAAATATGACTCCGTCATTGTCCATGCTGGTGTGAATAACCTGAGACGTACCACCCTGGACTACATGAAAAGAGACATAGAGGAGCTCTCCGATTATGTAGCCCAGGCTGGTATGACCCTGACCCCGAGCAGCATCTTGCCCTCACCAAGAATGATACCACAATACAAAGACAAGATGATGAGCTTTAACAATTGGCTCAAGTACTGGTGTCATTCTAAGGGGATCCAATGTCTGTCTGCCTGGGATGACATGTTGGGCAAGCCACTCTGCTTCGCAAGGGATTGCTTACACCTGCCAACACTGGGCTTCCGGATATTGGCTAAGGCCCTTGCCACCCCCATAGTGCCTTTTTTAGGCAAGGCTCAAAAGACAAACCCACCTCCTTAGAAAACAAAAATGGAAAAAAACTAAGGGTAATGCTGCTCAACACCAGAAGTCTAAATCTCAAGATGCAGGCACTTGATGCACTCCTCAGCATGGAGAACATTGACGTCTGTGCAGTAACTGAAACCTGGTTCAAGGCTCCTGAGAGCACCCCAGTGCTACCAGGCTATACCTCGTATCATGCTTTTTGGCCCCAAAACCTGGGCCAAGCCACAAAGAGAAGGGGAGTGTCCATATTCATCAAGGACACCCACACCTCCAGGTTAGTAGCAACACATGAAGCATCAGAGACCATACAGGTGCAACTAACCATAGGCAAAACTGCTATACAACTGGTAGCATGTTACAGACCACCCTCCCAATCTCAAGAACCCCACTCAGCCTTCCTGAAGACATTGGAGGATATGAATGTATCACAAAATACTATCATACTGGGAGACTTCAACTACCCAAACATAGATTGGGTACATTATTCTAGCCCTAATACCCTAGCCCAAAGGTTCCTGGAATTCATAAATTCAAATGCACTGGAACAACTAGTCACCTCTCCCACTAGGGGAGATAATATACTAGACCTGATCATCACAAACATGGGGACAAAATGCTCCACACCGGAAGTATACCACTCACTAGTGAGATCTGACCACAAACTAATCACCCTGGATATACATATCCCACCTCCACCCCCAGCACAAAAGACCACAGTGAAAAACTTCTCAAAAGCAGACTTCACTCTTCTTAAGACTGAGATGGTATCCTTTAAGCCCACTGTGCCAGTGGATACCACATCCCACAATGCCGAATCCTTCACAAATGCTTTCTATGGACATCTCCAAGAATGCATGGATCATGCAATCCCAAACAAATCCAAGTCCCTCTCCACCAAAGGTAAGTGTCCTGTCTGGTGGACCTCAGCCATAAACAAATTGTATAACAAAAGAAGGAAGCTACTGCACATCAGAGCAAAATCCCATGAAGGGAAGACATCTCTGATCAACATTAGCAGAAAACTACGTTCTCTCATAAAAACATCCAAGGCCAATTTTGGGAGAAAAATCGCTAAGGACACTAAAGATAACCACAAAGCCTTCTTCAGCTATGTTAGAAACCTGGGCGGAAACCCTCAGATATGCTCAGAGTTGGTTCAAAACAACAAAAAATACACTGAACCCACAGATATTGCCAACATTCTGGCTGACAGGTTCAGTGCAAATTTTTCCCCTCCTTCACCCCCAAAAGAAGATATACTTATCCCAGCTGAATGTAATCTCCCTGTCTTCTCAGATGTCCAAGTGAGAACCGCCCTAAACAAAGCAAAAAACACAGCATCAATGGGACCTGATGGTATCCCGGGTTGCGTATTACGTGAACTCCAAGAGGAGCTAAACCCACACATAAAAATGCTATTTAACCTTAGCCTTACTTCGGGATATGTACCTGAACACTGGCGTACAGCAACAGTGGTCCCACTCCACAAGGGGGGGTGCCTCTACAGACCCTGGAAACTACCGCCCCATAAGCTTAACCAGCCTGGTCTGCAAAGCTATGGAAAGAATCATTATGGAACTCATAAACAGAGACATAGGGGACCTACAGACACTTGACCCCACCCAGTTCGGCTTTGTAAAGGGCAGATCCTGCCTTTTAAACCTGGTTGACTTTTTGAAAACAGTCACTAGAGCCATTGATGAGGGCAAAGCAGTCCATACAGCATACCTGGACTTGGCTAAGGCCTTCGACACAATACCCCAGTCAGGCATCATAGATAAGCTCAACAGCTTAAAAGTAAACCCTTATGTCACTAGATGGGTTGCAAACTGGCTAAAGGACAGAACCCATAAAGTTAAAATCGCTTGAGCAATGTCAGACTCAAAGCCAGTCACAAGTGGTGTCCCACAGGGATCTGTCCTGGGACCCCTCTTGTTCGGCATTTATTTCACAGATGTTAAAGCAAACATGGGAGGGCTGTGGCTGACAAAGTTTGCAGATGACTGCAAACTAGGCGCCATAGTCGATACACCAGCAGACACACACATATCCTACAAAAAGGCCTCACAGAAACGGACAACTGGTGCCGGAGTCACGGCCTTAAACTAAATGCCAAAAAATGTATAGTCATCCCCATTGGGAAAAACAAAGTACCCACAAATTATCACATAGACAGCAACCCACTGAGTACGGAAAAGGTAATCAGAGACCTAGGGGCCCAAGTTGACAGCGACCTCTCATTTGACACCCACATTGCCAAAGTGGTTAGAAAAAACATTCTATCTTGCACACCTCATCATGAAGGGATTCACATCCAGATCCAAGGATGTCATTGTACCCCTATATTCCTCCCTCATCAGACCCATGATTGAGTACAATGCCCCATTTGGTATGTACCTCACTCGGCATTTGCAACAGCTGGAGAGACCACAAAAGTACCTCACCAAGAGGATCAGGGGTCTCCAACATATGTCTTATTCTGCCAGACTAAAGAAACTTCAGCTCTATTCAGTAGCATACCACCTGCTCAGAGGTGATCTCTGCCTGACGTACAAGGCCATGTCCAATCAGGATTTGATGGACATGCTCCACCTCAAAAAATCCAAATCCATCAGGATCACGAGAGCTAAAGACTTAAACCTCGGCACAAGTATGAATAGGACATGCTGGAGGGATAGATTCATAACCCAGAGGCTTCCCATGCTTTGGAACAAGATCCCAGTTCGTATTAGGCAGAGCCCCTCACTGACTCTCTTCAAGAGAAATCTTGATGAGTGGATGGGAGATCGTAAGTTTACCCCAGGGGTCACATCTGTGTCACTGCTAGACAGGGGCACAGTGAACTAATTCTATTATATAAGGGAACCTTCATTGTGTCTCTACTAGACAGAGGCACAGTATTCTAAATTTATTCTGTACATTTTTTGTACCATTTCATGGGGTGGCAAAAGCCACATCACTATGGCTAGGCTTACAAATGCCCCAGGGCAGATAGCCTAGTACTATACTATGAAACTATGAAACTAACATTAACAAACTGATGAGCCCTATCCCACCAAAACAACCATGGTACTATCTCTGACCACCCAATGCACATACCTGGGTATAACCTCTTTAAAATAAACAGATCATCACTTATCCTAACTACCAACTGTACCTTTGGAATTACTCTCTGATAGTTACTTCCCAAATGTACCACCAGAATGCTAAAGAGCCCAGTGCCACCTGAACCAGTGCCACCCACTTGTGGGCTATCTGGCCTAACTGCAGCCCCCTTTTGCCACCTAATGAATATAAGCATGACAAAAAAAATTAATGCCAAGCCAGTCACCATACCCAGTTATCTAATATAGGAAAATAAAGCATTTGATGACCAACAACCCACCCTCTTAATGACTTCAATTAATCTGTCTTCCTGGTCTAAATCCAATACCCTTTCAATGCCCAATGAATGAATGGAAAACTCTCTCCAGGAGCACCAACACACCAAAAAGTTCCCCACATCATATATACAAACTGATTACAAGTCATTGCATTGCCCCATAACAATCAAAACAAGTCCTGAGGACTCCCAAAATGAAACCACAGCAACCTCTTATCCCAGCCCATTGAACCTAACCAATCCTTCCTGTCCTTTCCCAGTACTATCTGGCTTCTTCAAGTGATCTGCTTAAGATCTACCCAACAAAATACACATGGAAACACAAAATACTGAAACATCTCACCAAACTAGCAACCAAAATGCAACACCCAAAGAGGAGATCCATAATACATCCATAAAGCAAACATCAACCCAAGTATAATCCAGTGAATCTCCATTTAATAACAAGAATTCCTGCAACAAAACCTTCAAAACCTGTCTTATCAATGGCCATCATCTGGCAGTCTTCACACTATCAACCTACTCCAATCCTTCAACATACGACCACAGTCCAAAATTTTGTAAAGTCACGTAACCCTGCCACCCATGTAACTATACTAATTGCAACTAAGTGGACCTGGACCAACTGAACTGCCTTATCTTGTTCCGAAGCCTGAACCAAATAGTTCAACAACAATCCTTCCCATCAAAATCCTTCCTCCTCAAGCAGCAGCAACACAGAATTTAACAAAATCTTGCAATGCCTTGCCATACACCTTCCTTTTAAAATCTGTACAGGATTTCTATACCAAGCCAGTTCCTATATAGAGTTGTATTTTGTATTACTTTATGGCCTTTTTATATTTTGAATACTGTGATTTGTTTTCTTTACCTTGTATTTTACTTGTATTCTGCTTTTAACTGCATATTAAAACTTCAAAAGAGACCTTAGAGTGAGTCAGGCAGAAATTTTTCCCCACCCACCTACCCGCTTACTATCGTGTTCTTAAATATCACTGTCTTTCTAGTTGCCTGCCTCTTATGTTAATTTGACATATCTCATTTCCTCTCTGCTTTCACTGACTTGTGTAAGCACAAAATTATCATTTTGTGAAATCACTCCCCTTCAACTATTTAAATTTATTGGCCATCCTACTGTATTCCATAGTACCAGAATACAAAAGTGACCACCCCTTTTCAATCTATCTTGCTGTTTTAAAAATAGTGACTCTCCACTAAAACTTAACTTTTTAGACAGGTAAAACTTAAGTTACCTACTTTCACATCTAACTTATCTAGTGCACACTGCAGTGTTTAGGATGGGTCTCTATTATAATATCGAAGTTCTCTAACATCGAATGTTATAATATCGAACCGTAATGTCGAACGCTGGAAACAGCGAAGGTGCAGGACATCGAATTCTTTCCCAGGGAAGGAATTCGGTGGGCCGTTGCTGTGGCTTCGCTGTTTTGAGCATTCGATATGTTGGAGCATTACGGGTCGGGTTCAGGTAAGTGTGCGATTGTGTGTAGGTTAGGGGGCGGGTTAGGTGAGTTAGGGTTAGGGAGCAGGTCAGGTAAGTGTGCGATTGTGTGGATGTTAATGTTAGGGCGCGGGTTCAGGTAAGTGTGCGATTGCATGTGAGTTAGGGTTAGGGGTGGATTAGGTGAGTTAGAGTTAGGGTGCAGGTGAGGTGAGTGTGCGATAGTGACAGACCTTAGGATTAGGGTTGGGTTAAGGTAAGTGGTTAGCCAGTACTGTATGTAAAGTTTAGTTTAGGTGTAGGATTTTAAGTGTATGTGTGTGGCTGGCTGTTTTTTGTGTGTGTTTGTGCTGTGTGTATGTTTCTCGGAATAGCGAATTTTTTCCCTGGTAAAAAATTTGCTATTCTGACTGTTCGACGTTTTCACACTTCGGTATTTAGGGTTCGATATAATAACATTCGATGTTAGAGAACTTCAATGTTATGATATAGACCCGTTTAGGATAACCATTTTTTTTTCATCTTACTTTTAAGCATCCCTGTGACTACCTCTTGCTCTAATACCTGCTGGAAAGCACTAGGAAGCCTTAAACTGATACAAGCACTCAACTCTCCTTGTTAATAAGGGGAAATTAATCATAGGCACTAAGCCTATAATTGCAAAGTACCTTGCTAAGGCAAGGGAAAACAGCTTCTGTACTTTACAAAATGCACCAAACCAGGCATGTCCAAGGGTCAGCTTACAGTGATTTCTCCTGTCCACCTGGTGAATCTGGGCATACTGGGGAAATGCAGCAATTGCCTCATGTACACAAACAACCCTCTCTTCCTACCACCCAACACTACAACCTGTGAGAGATGCACTTACATAGCCAAACTGGAAGCAAAGCTCTCTCCACCCAAGATTGTGCTAGACAGACAAGAGAAGTTTAACACCCGCACTACACCTCAAGCAACACATAGCCCTTCTAAACCCATAAATCAACACCCACACATAGCAACCTTAAATCCACATATTGGTAGGCCCTTAACTATAATATACCCAAGCAACAAGGACCTCTGAAGCTGAAATGCAAGTAAACACCAATCACAACCAAAGTGTCACATAGCTCACAACACCAGTGTGCCACCCAGCAATGGCTCCTAAGGCAAGACAACATACCTAACACTTTAGTCATAGGTGATTCTATAGTCAGACACACTGATGTCCCACTCACCAGGCTGAACAAGGAGAAAATTACAGTCAGCTGCCTGTCGAGTGCCAGGATCTGCCACATAATGCATGCACTCAAGTCACTCCACAACAAGTACAAATATAACTCTGTCATTGTCCATGTTGGAGTGAATGACTTGAGACGTACCTCCCTGGACAACATGAAAAGATACATGGAAGAGCTCTCAGATCATGTGGCCTAGGCAGGTATGACCCTAGCCCTGAATAGCATCCTGCCTTCACCCAGAATTATACCATAATATACGGACAAAATGATTGACTTCAACAATTGGAAAAGCTTCTGGTGTCATTCAAAGGGAATCCAGTATCTGTCTGCCTGGGATGACACGTTTGACAGACCACAATGCTTTGTCAGAGATGGCCTGCACCTGTTGCCCCTGGGATTCAGGTTACTGGCTAAGGCTCTTGCCACCCCTATAGTGCCTATTTTAGGCAAAGTTCAAAGGACAAAACCACCACCATAACAGGTACAAGCATGCAAATTCTGAAGGTAATGCTACTCAATGCTAGATGTCTAAACCTCAAAATGCACTCTCTCGAGGCACTCCTAAAAAGAGAAAACATCGATATCTGTGCAGTAACTGAGACCTGATTCAAGGCTCCAGAGAGCACCACTGCAATACCAAGCTACAACTCTTACCACACTTTTCGGCCAACAAACCAGGACCAAAACACTAAAGGTGGAGGAGTGTCCATATTCACCAAGGATATTCACACCACCAGCACCAGGCTAGTTGCCCAACACAATGCGTCTGAAATTCTCCAGGTGCAACTAACACTAGGTAAGACTGCAGTCCAAATTTTGGCTTGCTACAGATCCCCCATCATGCCCGAAGATTCTCACTACACCTTTCTAAATATACGGGAAATATTAAGATACAACCAAACACCCTAGTACTGGCTGATTTCAACTACCCTGCCATTAACTGGGAAAACTATTCATGTACCAGCACCTTTGCCCAACGGTTCTTGGAATTCATAAATTCCAATGCCTTGGATCAACTAATCCATAGTGCCACCAGGGGCTCCAATATCTTAGACCTGGTCATTACCAATATGGGAAATTGATGCTCCACACCTATGGTCACCCCCTCGTTGGTCAGGTCTGACCATAAGCTAATCACCCTTAACATACACATCCCATCCCCACCCCCCAGTAAGGAAACCTCCATAAAAAACTTCTCCAAAGCCAACTTCATGCTACTCAAGTCAGAAGTGACAAACTTCATGACACATGCAGATGGGAACTAAAAGTTTGACTGCTGAATCATACACTAAGGCACTGTATGAGCACATCCACTCATGCATGAATTGTGCCATCCCAAATAGAACCAAGATGCTCTCCTCCAAAAAAAGGAAGCCAATCTGGTGGTCCCCTGCCATAAACAAACTTTACAACAAAAGGAAGAAACTGGTGCAGAAAGAGGAAAATCCCAGGATGTAAAAAACTCCCTTACCAGCCTCAGTAAGAAGCTGAGATCCCTCATAAAAAATCCTCCAAAGCTAGTTATGAAAATAAAATTGCGAAAGATTCCAAAGGCAACCACAAGGCATTCTATAACTATGTCAAGAATCTAAATGACAATCTAAATGCCAATGTTCAGATCTGCTCTGAGCTACAACAGAATAGCATTAAATATACTGATCCCAAGAATATTGCCAATATCCTGGCAGATCAATTCTGTGCCAATTTCACCCCCCTCTCACCCCCTAAACGGCCCATCTCAATACCGGATGATTGCAAACTTCCGGTAATAATGGCCACACAGGTAAAAAACGCACTCTCCAAAGCTAAGAATACAGCATCCATGGGACCAGATGACATCCCGGGTTGTGTATTATATGAACTACAAAATGAACTGGCACCTCACCTAAGTGTCATGTTTAATCATAGCCTCACCTCAGGCTTTGTGCCCACTGAGTGGTGCACAGCTACTGTTATCCCACTCCATAGGGTGGGATCCAGCATGGATCCCGGGAACTACCTCCCCATCAGTCTGACGAGCCTGATCTGCAAAGCCATGGATCGTATTATTATGGAACTTATAAACAAAGACACTGGCAACCTTCATACACTGGACCCCATCCAGTTTGGGTTCGTGAAGGGCCAATCTTGTCTCCTGAACCTGATTGACTTCTTCAAATTGGTCTCCAGAGCCGTGGACAAGGGTAAGGCAGTCCACACAGCCTATCTGGATCTTGCCAAGGCCTTTGACACTAACCCCCACTCTGGAATCATAGATAGACTTACTAAGTTGGGAATTAACCCCTACGTCACTCACTGGGTTGCCAACTGGCTTACTGACAGAACCCACACTGTAAAAGTAGCTGACTCCAAATCCAGCTCTAGACATGTGACAAGTGGAGCACCTCAGGGTTCAGTCCTGGGACCACTCTTGTTTAGCATCTACTTCTCTGACATACAGGCCAACACTAAGGAACTCTGGCTAGCAAAGTTCGCAGATGACTGCAAACTGGGAGCCATTATTGAATCCCCAAATTATGTGGATACTCTACAAAACGGCCTTACAGAAACAGATGCTTGGTGCCAGAACCATAGGCTCAAGCTCAATGACAAGAAATGTATAGTTATTTGGGAAAAAAACATGTACCCATGAATTACAACATAGGTGGCAGTACACTAAACACTGAAAGTGTGATAAGAGACTTAGGGACACAGGTGGACAGTGGTCTCACCTTTGATAACCACATCGCCACAACAATCAGGAAATCCTTCTATGTGGCACACCTCATCACTAAGGGCTTTTCATCCAGAAAAAAGGAGATCATTGTCCCACTGTACTCATCCCTCATTAGACCCATTATAGAATACAATGCCCCATTTGGTATGTACCTCTCAGGACATCTGCAACAACTGGAAATGCTGCAGAAATACCTCACTAAAAGAATCACAGGCCTAAAACTGATGTCTTATGCTGACCTCCTTAAAAAACTCCAGCTATACTCTGTCACATATCATCTACTCAGAGGTGATCTCTGCTTAACATACAAGGCCATGTCAAACCCAGAGCTGTTGGACATGCTACACTTAAAGAAATCCCAATCCCTCAGAGCCACACGTTCCAGGGATCTAAACCTTGTCATCACAATAAACAAAATATGCTGGAGGGATAGGTTCTTGACCCAGAAACTCCCCAGACTCTGGAATAGTCTGCCCATACATGTCAAGCAGAGTGCCTCTTTGGCCCTCTTCAAAAGGAACCTTGACGATTGGATGGGAGAATGGAAATTCACCCTGGGGATCACGTCAGTCACCCTGCTAGACAGGGGTCCAGGGAAGTAAATAATCTGGTAATAAATAGCTAGGGAATTGTTATGGCTAGGCTTGTATAGGCCCTAGGGCCGATAGCCTAGTACCAACCTATGAACCTATGAACCTACGCATCTGATCATTTCAAGCCAACCTGACACAACCCATCTGATAACACCAGTGGCTCATACCACTGCCCTATTTTCCAAATTGAATTTAACCCCTTTTCCAAGCAATTTCCCCTACTGGACCTTTCACACCATCCAAATTGAAACTAACTCCAAACAGTAAATATCCCTCCTCCAATCATCCTTCCATCCTGCTGGCCATCAACCACAACAACCCCCCCCCAAAAAAAAAATATGCCCCATCCCAATTTTTTGTACTGTATCTGTAACAAATTGCAACTTCCCTTGAACCACCAAATCAGCCTGTCAAAAAGCCATACCATTAAATTGCTCCAAAAAGGCCAACCAAAATCCTAAATCAACATGCAACAACTTATTAACCCCCACCCACAGGTGTTTGTTTTTCCACCCCCGTTCAACCAAACATCTGGGAGAGCTCCTTACATCCTTAATCTGCACCTTGTTCTTGGATTTCCTCTGAATCTTTATTTGCAAATATTTTGCCTTCGCATCTGGTAAACAGTCATGGCCTGCATGCACTAGTAATCCCTGAAAAATGCCTCTCTTGAACCTTGTAAATTTTGTAATTTCTACATAACCAATAGAACACCTGGTTTCTCACACATCCCCAAAACACCAACATACCTTCCAATGTTCTGTCAAATGCTTCACCTACTCTTAACAAATCATCCAGATACTGTACCTCCTCCTGACTTCCCACCCACTGCTGCCAAATCCAATAGTACAGGCCACCGAGAATCCCATTGGCATAGTCTCGTCACAGTAATACTTAAACCCAATAACCCTCCCAACAATAGCCAATCTTCCTCTGAAACAATAAGAAATGAAAAATGGATTCAATATGTACCTACACTAATCCTGGAATCATAAACTCCCAAATGACCTGCACTGCAAATAAGACCAAAGGTCAATCAAATGAAATTACTTGCTGAATTCTTAGGAAACATCCCCCAATGGAGAAACTTAAAGATGTTGAAGGGAGGAATATGAAGTGGACCCAATAACCTGCCCACCCACTATTCCTTCTCCACCAACCTCCAGAAATCTCGTCTTTCCCCTGCAAGGAAAGCAGATTCCTACAGAATTGATCCCTCCATTCCTACCCCTGATTTAATTGAGAATCCCTTAAAAATCCATCTATCACTTTCACTGAAACTGCTGAAATCAGAAAATTGCATGACCAGCTGACACAAAACCTGCACATTAATGGGAAGGTGCTCCCCCCCAGTCTCCCCTTTGACCCACAAAAGGACACCCCCTTTTCTCTACCCCCAAACATTCCCCCTACCCTGACTACCATGAAAACCAGGAAATGCTAAAGGTAACCCACCAGATTCAGGCTGCTGCAAACTGAAATTAATCCACATGCTTTCCCATCCGCTACCTGCCCAACTGAGTGAATACCTGCACACTACAAGCATGTGTGTGAAAGCCTACATACCACCCAGTGAGCAACGCCTTCCAGTAGTTGTGCCTCCATCCCACCTATGGACAATGCCAAACTCCCATAGACAACCCTACTTACCCTCCCCAGTGTCTACCCCCACATGAAACTCACTAAGTCCCTGCTCATTCTCCATAACTCCTGCCACTTTTCCAGACTCCTGACATGACCCAACTGAACTACACCCAACTAGCACAAAGTCAGACATCCCTACATAAACTCTCAACAACATGTCCTTACCTTCAGTCATAGCATGCATTGCTCCAATGGTGGGCATGTCCCCTGTGACAGTGCCCCTCGACTGCAGTGCCTGCTTTCCCTGTATGACTTCCTCAATTGCCTTCTCCTCTTCCCACTGGATTCACCAGGCTCTGCACTTCCATCTGCCAAAAGAAAGACCACAATAAGTACTGTAACATTTTTGACCCTGCTATCTTCCCGGCAGTCACACTGTGCCGCAGACCCTACCGCCCCATGCTTTGAACTAGGGTGTGAAACCCTGCATTAAACAAATAAAAAAACACACACACACACACTTAAAATAATAAGTGCACTGCATGAATCAAACCCTGTAACATAGAAATTCCAGTCAATAACTTTAACCACTAGTTCTAGTGAATGCATATAACTAAGTATACAAATGAGAAACCTATCCTCAGAGCCAAAAACCATAACTCAACCTTGTAAAGCAAGAAAACTGGACAAGGCCAACAGCAATGGGGGAGAAAAGCTAAAACAGGGGCACTTCCCAAATATTGCTGTTACAGCTCCGAAAAGTGATAGACCAACAGGCCTGCACTACCATGGCATTCCTGAAGGGTATGAAGTCTAAAACTTCATTGTCTGCCATTATTTCCTGAATATAACCCTCAATGATTGTCCGCCGTGATTATCTGAATTCACCCTTAATAGCTGCCAGCAACTGGCCAGAAAATCACAGCCCCATGAAAACTGGACCCGAAACATGAGACAAGAATCTGGACATACTGCAAAATCTGATCATAAGCAATAGTATAGTTTTCTGGGGTGTCCAGCATGTCACCTCATCTCCCATAGCATAGATTACTGGGGTGTCCAGCGTCTCCCCTCATCTCCCAATCAGTGAGCTCATCACTGCTTAAATACACACATAAAATATAAACAGTAGGTCCCCAACCTAAGTTAATAGTTTATAGCTTCTTACACCTCATTGCTTTCATCTACCACAATATATTACTTACTCCAAAGACTAAATTGACAACAATGCAACCACCTCAGGCTGAATTGACAACGGTGCAACAGACTGGTTAGTTTGACAACTCTTATCCCAATATTCTACATTATGTGGTCTCAGAAACTACATATTCACAGTCATGGCCTTTTTCCATAGTTCTCACCTTACTGCTAATTTAGAAAGGTGACAAAAATAAGAGGGCATGAATTAACAGGCATCTCCTGACGCAGTTTTTGCTCAAATGATCAATCAAGTTAGAAGGGACACAGAAAACATATGAACAAAATTAGCTTGATGCAACCCTGGCACGTATCCACCCTGTCTCCCCCAACAGCAGCAGTTTCTAACTGCGAGATACCTCCAGCATTAGTGACCTCTGCCATAGTTTTTGTGTTTTCCCCTAAAGGTCTATGGCATACATGCCTAGTATAATTTTTAATCTTCAGGTCCATAAGCAGTCAATACATATAACGTTTAATATCCAGCCCCTCCCTAACAAATGAAAGTTTGTTCACCTTTAATGCGAAATAACCCCCCATGTTTGCTGGTCTCACCTCAGTTTTATTTCTCAATTCCCCAAACCAAAACCAGCCTCTGCCACAAATAACAAAACAGCAACATCTGTATTGTTCTTACTAGCTTGCATTTACAGAAAATATATCTTCTGTACAATTGAACAAAAACCTGACAACTACAAGTCTTAAGACCAAAATAACAAACTCAACATGGTCCAAGTGTTTGCACACTAGGAATATTCCTACCTCCCCCATAATAGTTAATGTCACAAAGCAGATGTGTGGAGAGGGACCATTAAACACAGGTACCTCACTGCCAGTGAAAAATCCTAACCATCTCTTTCTGCTCAGCCAGAAGCCTCTATACCTTTTTCTAAGCATGTGTAAAGTTTCTGAGATTGTCTAAGGCTTGCCTACCTGTATCACCATTGTCTACTGAGGTGGATTGTCCCCCCCCCTGAGCAGACATTTTTTCCTTGTCATTGATGATGAGTTCATACCTACCTGCACTACTTTTTAATTCATACTACTATATATCTGAACCCCTGTTGCACATATAGACTTATATAGACTTTTATGGAGCATTTTTATATAGTTAATCTTGAATCGTTTATATTTTACCCTTTTTTCCTCTTCATCCTACACTTTGTTTTATAACTTTTATAACTTTTTTTATTTTATTTTTTTTTTATTTTAGGTCATAGATGTGTGTATACTATATGTGTAAAGATATAGCAGAACTCAAAAATAATAACTGATTTGTAATTTCTAAATTAGCTTGCTATTTGTAAGCAAACAGTAGCAGAAAAAAAAATGTTGCTGTAAAACTGCAGTGATTATGAAATGTGCTTAGTAAATATTGATTGCTACTGTAGGGCATCCACACATGGTGTGGATTACTGAAGATTAAAACTTTGTTTTGAGATATCCCAATAAATCCAGCCACAGAAACCTGTGTGGTGCAATACCCACACCACCAATGAACTAACTGAGGGGAAAATCACCCCCAAATGACCACAACCTTTCATAATAGCTGCAGAAGCTGTACTGCAGCTCACTAACACCAGTGACAGAACCAGGAGGAAAGCCATCTCAACACAAACAATAATAATTAACTACAACATTGCATAACTTGAACCAAACAAAAACAGTACCATTAAGAATTAAGCAATGACCACAATCCTGCATAATAACCATGGGAGCTATAACAACAACCACTGCTCTCCTTGAGTCTTCCTTTTACTTCTCCTTCTTTTCTTCCCAGCAAAAGGAAAAACTACTTAACCACTAACACCAATGACACTAAAAAGATGTCCGCAAACCCCTCAACCAGACTTTGAACACAGAAACCCCCATAACCCATGAAAATGGATGATGAGAAGAAAGGGGGCCTAGACACACAAACTAAAAGGGAGCATAACAACCATAAACATAGCCCTTTACTACAAAGAGGGGGACATTAACCATGAAAATAACCCTAGAGCAGCTGAACCAGTGAGAAAACCAGACCAGAGACATTACGAAAGCCCAAGAAACAATACTATACAATATCTCCCTTCATCCTAACAAACTCTTGTTTAGAAATACCAACTGCAAACTGCGCATCCATAACCACAATCAGCCGTCCTTAGCGAACTCCAGCAGACAACAACAACAACAAAGCAAAACAAAAATAAATATTAGACATCAGCCCCCTCCCCCCATACCTATTGATATTAACCTGAGGCCTACCTGTTCCAAAATTACCTCCTGGTCATCAAGGACATACTCCAAAAGCTGATCTTTTACCCAGATACACTCTCACAAAACCAGTTAAGTCCCTCCTTGCACTTACTTCATTTCCTCCTAATCCTCATATTCTCCCAATTTAACCCTTCCATCCCCACCATACTACCTTTATTCAACTAGCATTTTAACTCCCATTACTATTCCTACCTGAACCTCCTTTGAAAATATCCCTGGAAAAATCGGTTTGTTCCCAAACCCCATTTATCTCTTAATAATTACTGACTTTTTTTTTACATTAAACAATTCCCAGTCTACATGCACATTTTGTTTACATTCACAAAATATGTAATTTCTTTTATTTTGTGATTATATAAATGCTCATTTTAAGAATTCATATATATTTAACCCAAATGTCGACATAAGAAATGTTAAAGCGAATGTCAATACATTACCATGCATATGTGCCAAGAAAGCACCCTGGAGCATAGAATTTACACACAAAAAAGAACAAACAACATCATTATAAATATGTAAATATATATATATATATATATATATATATATATATATATATATATACATATATATATATGTATATATGTATATATATATATATATATATATATATATATATATATATATATATATATATATATATATATATATATATATATATATATACACACACACACACACACACACACACACACGCACACATATCAATACACAAGCACACACTTATTAATGAGGCTGTAGAACTCTTACTACATGCTAACATTAATGCTTTTTTTTAAATAAATGTCATTTTTCAATTTTTACTTACTCCTATCCAAAAATATCTACCAATTATGATACTTGTTCTCATATCATTTTATTTGTGTTAGATAACATAGATTTATTATTGCTGCCTGCATCCATTATCTTATTTGTATAATCTTAATAATTTTGGGTATTCTGAAAAGAATAAGGCAGATTCTAAAAAAGCTTTGAATTTCCTAATAGGCAAACCTATAGTACAAGCACACATTGACAGCGAGTATGAAGTAAGGGCAAGTTGATTAAAAGAAATAAGATGTAGGTGATGTTAAATAAGAAGAATGTATGCAGAATACAATGGATTAGTGCAGAAATAAATAAAAGGTGATGGTAAATAGAGAAAATATACTCAGATAATGCAGTCAAATGTGATCATGTCACAAAGAAATATTTTAAACACAAAGCACATGAATAAAAATGGACACACTAACAAAGAATGTGAGAGGGGCACAAAACAAACATTTTAAACATAAATACTTCCATATTGATGTAATAATAACTAATCGTGTTCACAATTCCTGACTCATGCACATGAATAAAAATGGACACACTAACAAAGAATGTGAGAGGGGCACAAAACAAACATTTTAAACATAAATACTTCCATATTGATGTAATAATAACTAATCCTGTTCACAGTTCCTGACCCATGCACATGAATAAAAATGGACACTCTAACAAAGAATGTGAGAGGGGCACAAAGCAGCAATGTAACAAGGGGGAGTAAATGTGATATTAATGTTAATGGCATGCTGAGCTGAGTTGACATTTAGCAAGGGCTGTGGATACATTAGGGGCTACTTGCATAGATTGCAGTTATCGAATATGACATGTATATACAGGGAATGTATGCCTGATAACTTACAGTAGTGCTGTATTCACCACTTCCTCATGTATAAACAGGAGGAAATGGGCCTTACAGCTGTTGTGTCATGCACATCAGAAAGGGGCTTGTTTTACAACTTGTTGTCATTGGCAATAATAGACAGGGGATATATTACTTTGAAACTTGTATTAGACAAGCATGTGCTACATATTCACACATATCCTATACAGTAATATAATAACAATGAAAATACACAAGTGATAAATGACAATACAGATTTGATCCCATTGTATTAGTCAATGATCTCCATTCATAAATGGAGTGTATCTACTACATTATTATACTGGGCGTGCTCACAAGAAATTACAGTGAACACTGCCATTACAGCACGTAAACAAGAGAAATTGTCCTAATGCAGGCCCAGTCAACCTTTTTGATGATCTTGCATCATGCCATACAGTAACAAATGTTATGTAAGTCATTAAGTAATACCAGTAAGCAATTGATGACATAGTCAACATTTGTATATTGCCATACTCAAACCCATGTCAGAATAGATATCAGAAAGCTGTGTCATCATTTTCTCCATTGACCCTTGACACCACAGAAATAAGCATACTGTTTGTATCTTGATGAACACTTTATGGACTTACAGCAGATCCTGTTGTAATGGGTATGGATCCCCTGCCTTCAAGGGTGATACCTTAAAAATGTGGCCCTCTGACTGTGCCATAAATACTTTCTTTGCATAAACCACTTCTGTCTGACACAGTTATCTGACAAACAGATGTTACTTGATTCACCCCCTGGCTGTTATACTACACACTCTACAGAGCTGTGTACTGACTGTGTCTGCCACAGGACATAGCAATGGAGCCTGTCACAAATAACTGAAGTTAATGTGTGAAGTAAGAAACAACATTTGATGATAATTTGTACAACAGTATTTTGTCAGAATGATGGCAAGGAAGTAACTATGTTAATGTTCACACAACTGTAAGCAGTGCAGTATCAATGTTTCTTGGCCACAGAAATTGTTTCTTTTGTTTTGTACAGCAACATTGTCCCAGAGTTGAACCACACTCTCTGTGTAGATATGCTTTATAAGTCATCACTGACTACATATGCCACAGTCACAATCATGCTACAACATTAACAGAACAACTGTTTAACTGACAGAAAATTACAAAATTAGTTTATTTCTTTGTCTAAATTAAAAATTGATAACTTGATACAGTGTTGTTTATGTAATGTCAATGCATTAATATAACAGTGTCATTTGTTGAAACTGAACAGCAAGCTATGCAAGTCCAACAACTAATGCCATGTACATAAATCACATGTTCAACAGTGGAAGTCAAAGTCAAAAGTTACTTTATTGTCATTCAGACCATACCCAAGAGTACAGATGAATGAATTTTTTTCTCCAAGTTCATGTACAACAGAAAAGCACAGCAAAACAGAAACAAAAATGCAGCAACATTTACAACAGTGACCGAGCCAACAGTAGGCACAGAAGCATCCATGATCGCTATATTCTCTCAGTGCTCACCATCCACATCTCACTGTCACCATCTCTGACATCTCTGACAGTCATCAGCAGCTTCTAAATCTGATTCAGCTCCCTCTATGACCCAGCAAAATCCAACACCAGACTTTCAAAACAAACCTAGCTGCCAAGAGTCTGATTCGAGCATTCTGCATTCTGCATTTCGCATAACTCACCACTGAAGGCCCAAACATCCATTTACAGTTCCAGTTTCAGTCCAGCAACCCCAATAAACAAAAACAAAGCAACACAGACACTATGGACACCACAAACAAATTAAAACTGATTAAAACAGACCACAAAACACAACATGCACATTGAGAGCTGGAGAGGCCTAGCCTCCACCTATGTGAAGTCATTACATCATATGATTCTGTTGCAAACAATCTGCATGAGATAAAAGGGATGGGGAAGACCACTTCCACTATTATTGTACCCATTATAACAGCTGTAAATGTCATTAATGTATAACAGCATTAGGACACACAGTGCTTTTAGTCAGTCAATGTGGGTTTTGGACACCTGACTATGTGACGATAGAAGCTACGTGATATCGTGACAAATGAATTTATTCAAATACCCAAATATGCTAAATGTATGCGATATTTGGACATCTGAAGCTGAAACATCACGTTATTGTTACAAGGGATATGTGTGCCTGTAATTTCTTTAAAAGACATTTGCTAGATATCTATTTATCACACACCATTGCCTGATGCTAGGTATAACCAAATACATGCGATGCATAATGCAGTCGTCACCATGACAGGAGAATGGCAATCATATGTAATCTGTAGATAATCACAGATATGAATACATGCCTTGAAATGCAAAAACATACAGAACATTGCCTCATTTACTCATGCCACAGGAGAAGCCTTAATAGAAGTCTTAGGAATATAGAAGTCTTAGGAGTGCCACATTTAATCCAGTGGTATCATCATTATTGAATAATCCATTTCTGTAAGAAAAATGAGCAGAAAGTCTTGTAGTACAAATCCTCAAATATACATGTACACAGTAAATAGCTAAGATTCCAAGGTAGAGAACACTGCCTGAATCACATGTGATGCACGAGATGTTGTTTTACAATTGTAACAGTGCACATTTGAATGGATGATATAATTATTGTTTAATACAGTGATGTTTTTCTAAAAAGAAAAGGCAGTTGAACAGCACAGTAACAATACACAGCTGCAGTTTTATATACATTAGAAACCTTCCCTACATAGCACACACACACACACACACACACACACACACACACACACACACACACACACACACACACACACACATACATACACACACACACACACACACACACACACACACACACACACACACACACACACACACTTGTTAATCATTGCTGTATTCAAACCACCTACCTATTTAGTTACACAGTCTTGAGAACACAGTATCAATAGCCATTGCCATAGGAGAAGTTGTCTTGCAGCTGTGAGGTAGTTCAGGTTTGAAAGCATGATGTAATCATTATGTCTCCAAAACTCTGTATTGGCTGGGGATACTAGACATGTTTAGGGTAGCCCTCTGCCAGTAAAACTATGTCTCCTAAGTTGAAAAGTCCATAAGAGGTGTTGTCATTGAGTCAACTGTACATGACAGTACACACAGTCACACTATTTAAGCAATGTTGAATTCAAACCCCCTATGTATCTAGTCACACAATCTAGAGAGCAGAGTACTAACATCAAGTGCCACAGGAGAAGGTTAACTTTTACAGTGAGACAATGCAGTTATGAAAGGATGACCTCATCAGTATGCTGCAGAGAAGATATTTGTGGTAAAAGTGGGATAAGGGATGGTGAAGTCCTCTCCAAGTTTGAATTTTTCCCATGAGTAGAAGTAGATAAAACATGTTTGTTGAAGAAGCTAATCGTACTTGATGTGTCAGTGACACATACATGCTCACTACTATTACATTAGAATCTCCTACCTATCTAGTTACACAATCTATGGAACACCATAGTAAGAGTAGGCACCACAGGAGAAGTCTGACTTATACTGAGAGAGAGTGCATTTATGAAAAGATGACCTCACCAATCTGAGGCAGAGAAGATGTTTGTGTTAAAAGTGGGATAAAGTGAAGAAGCTGCTGTGTTCAAAGTTAAAATGTCCTCCTGAGTGGAAGTGAACACAGCACATCTGTTGTTGAAGCTTTACTTGTCTGACAGTTGACACACAAACATACAAGTTCAACACTGTCAGACCACCTATCTAACATGGTTTACAGTGTAGAGAACTCAATATGAATCACAATCACTACAGGAAAAATCTGACTTTAAAACTGTGAAAATGCACATTTGTAAGTGTTAAAACTTTACTGTTTGGAACATTAGCTAGCTACTGTGCATGACAAGTTTTGGAACAAAAGCATGTTTCAGTACAGGCCAAATTAACAACACTGTGCTTCTGCCATGTAATTACATACTTTTCTGATAACATTTATATACTGTCATTCATGTACATTGCTTTACTGTGACTGACATGCACTTGCTTCACAGTATGGGGTGTCAATGACAATCACAATTGTAAAACAGTGGATTGTCAAGAAAGCAAGCATTCATGACAATTCATATTGGGATGACTACATGTAAATAATAACTTTATTGTTTTACTATCAGTTGTCTCGGCACATGCTAGCACAATGTGCATTGACAATGCAAACAGACATTTCCTAACTATGACAGTGCATTTCTGAATAACAGTGATGGATTATGTGTGAAAAAGTTACTCATTGTAAAAAAGGTGCAAATGAGTGCAGACATACATTAACTGACTGAATTAACTGAAACAGCATCACTGTGAAATCCAGATACCTTGGTTTCAAAATTTTATTAACACATATACATTTTATACAACCTACTCACATAATTTTTTCATGTCATTTTTTTAACTCTCTCCATAAAACACACCGTTGACAAATTAATTTGCATGGCTAATGGCAAACTATTAGCACATGCTTAATTATATCTTGAGGTACTGAACTTTGAATGGAAATTAGCATTTATTTATTTATTTGTCTTTGCTTACCGGGAAAGTCCAAATAGGTAATACCTATTTTCAGTGGAGGCCTGGGGAGAAAAGCTGCATTTGCTTACATTGCATTATAATAAGTTACAGTTACACACAGTAGTTACATTTTCTGTTTTATTTATACACATACAATAGTTAATATTTATACAGTCTAAGATTTTACAGAGGAAGATGTTACTAAAGAGAAAGCCCACTTGCAACTTAGTGGATTGTACATTCAGTAGTTATGTAAAAATGTGTTTTTTCATTTCACTGAGAGGTCGGGTGTATTCCATTTAAGGAGTGCATTTGGAGAGTATTGTGTGGTCAGCACAAAGTCTTAACCTGGTGATGAGCATGTGTGGTATTGTATGGCGCTCCATGCCCGTCTTCATACAAATAATCAGCATACACATACAGCCATGTCTGAATCTGATGGAATACAGAACAGATATGTGTTCTGGTCATGTTTCAGGTGTCATGATTTACACATTTGTTAAGATAGTTATAGTTCTTCTATCCTTATATGTACGATACTGGTTAATTACGAAACACATGAGGAACAAGCATGATATTGCTAAAGGAAACATGGATTTTAGAAAAAAGTTTTGAGTCAAGGAAGTTTACTAGATGACACAGAAGGGGTGAGACATACAGACATACTGCAAAATTAGCTTATGCTTCATTTCTATACATATTTGTGTAGTGTTACTCTTTGGTTTGTCATCATGATTATATAGGCAATATCTATACAAGACAGCGTTCACAATAAGGAGCAAGCATGTTAATACAGCAAGGGGATAATGGTGTGTTAATAAAGTCTATAGTCAATACTTGCACATAGAGGAGTCATACAAAACATTTAGGAACATTTTGCATACATCTGGATTCAAACCTTGAGAGTACTCCAAAGCAAATCTATAGAACTGAGCATTATCTAACCACACTTCCCAGAAAGTCCTACTTCACAAAGTTCCAAGCTGACAAGTGATGGAAGCAAAGGAGAGTATGTGCATTAGTCTTCATTGCACTCATCACAATTGTAAAATCCTATATAAAGCATTTTACATACATGTGAATTATGTCAACACATCATGCAGGAGATGTTACTTCACAACCTTAATTTTATTGGTTTGAAGGGATGGCCACAAAACAATGAGGCAAGGGAGAATGCAGGCATCAGACATTATCACAGTAATGACAATTTTAACATTACATACAGTATATATATTACAGCCAGCAACATAATACATGATCCAGTGCAGAACACAGTTATGGTTGTTATGTGTCATTATTTACACATTTGTCGTGAAGCCAGGAGTTTTTGGGCAGCAAGCTTCATAATGCTATTTGCAATTGGAACATCCCATGTGGTGTACATTAAGCTTTTCAGTCTGTTAAGAGAAGATTAGCTTGACTATACATAGTGCAGTGAGACTAAGAACAGCATACTGTTGTTGGAAGGGCAGAGCCAAATCCAGCAGTAGGCGACATGGGCAGTCACCTATGGAACCGTTGGCTGAGGGACCCACACTAGCCAGGACGCTTCACTGACTAAGAATTAAAAAAATAAATAAAAAAATAACAATTGTACTCACAAGTGAGGAACTTGTTTATATCTGTGGTGGCAGCATCTTCTGCTTTAAGGAGGGCCATGCTCCAACATGGATGCAAACACATTCTGCACTCATGCGTGAAATTTAAATTAACCAATCTGCTCAGAGAGCGAAAGGGTGTATGTGCATGCTCTTTTCATCTGCTAACACACTATCACCTTCATCTTGCATGCAGAAGAGGGGAAAAGACGTCTTGAAGGAAGATGAATAACTACAGAATAGTGGTGCCGTGCCTTGTAGCAGGACTCCTCATTATACTACAGCTACCGAAATCAGAGCCGGCAGTAAGTCATTGTTTTTCTTATATTCTTTTATGTTCATGTGTCTTTGTGCTTAATTGTTTATTGTAGAGAAAAGGTGCCATTTCTTGTAGAATATGTAACCCTAAACTAACAGTGTCTGGATTGGACAACTTGGGAACATTACTATAAAGTTTATAAATAAGTGGAATAGTGAACTGTGAGTTTCTTTGTAACTGCCTCAGACATTTCCGTCTGTCTCCACCACTACGGATGGACAGATAGGGTGCAAAGTGTCAGTTGTCTGATAGACCACCTGACCCATTTGACACCAGGGTGTGTCTGTGTGTGTGTGTGTGTGTGTGTGTGTGTGTGTGTGTGTGTGTGTGTGTGTGTGTGTGTGTGTGTGTGTGTGTGTGTATGTATGTACGTGTATACATATACATATATATGTATATGTATATATATATATATATATATATATATATATATATATATATATATATATATATATAGATATATATATATAGATATACATATATACATAGCTCATTATTGAATTGTGGTTCTGTGAGAAGTGGCTGAAAAAGACTGAAAGTTTGATGGCAAGAATTCTAAAGCATAGACCCCACTTTATGCCATTAATATTTAGGTCACAAGAAAATGAAGACTGGCAAGAAAAAAAATGTTAATACCTGTATAAAATTTTCATAATGTAAACTGTGTGGTATACTGTAAAACAGTTATGTACAATGTATAGTCAGAGGTATACTATACACACTTTTCCACATTTGAACATGCTTTCAGCTGCAGAAAGGGAACATACATGTGCAAACAATTACAAGAAATCTGACCAGTGTATTCTGATCAAAATCTACAAGAATTCTTCCTTGCATTTTTTTGCTAGCTGTTTTTCCATTAGCAAATGATTTTAGCTAGAGACAGTTTGTCCAAAACTGCAAGCAAGTAATCAGGAAAGGTCTGAACAATGTGTTCTAAATAAAATGTACATGGTGCAATATAACTGGGAACTAGTAAGTGGCTCAGAGTAAATAAATGAAGTTTGAAACTGTGAGAAGTGACTGCTTACACAAGTATTTGCTTCTGTGGCAGCCTTATTACTTTAATACAGTCAATATACTAGTGCACAATTTAGTTGATTTAAGTGAAGCAAGTGCACTTCTTCTTAAGGCAAAAAGATAATATTTACTAAAGGTATGCAAGCTGTTTTTCACATCTGGGAGGAGAAAACGGTTAAAGACAGATAGTAATTTGTGTGCAAGTGGACATAGTCCCCTGGATTCTCAAAAGCTTGCACGGAGTGCAAGATCGATGCAGGAGCTCAAGCAGGCAATATGTCTGCAGTGCGATCCAGGAACAGCCTGCAGAGGTGTGCATGAGCGCCCCTCCACTAATCTTGCATGGACTAAGCCCTGGTATGCAAATCACCCCATTTGCAGGTGAAATCCATGCAAATTAGGTGATTTTGCAATCCAGGAAGCTTGCAACAGTCCATGCAAGACTAGTGCTATCTGCAGAAATGTACTCGGTTAGTAACCAAGTACATTTCTGCAAAATCCAAAATGGAGCTATGACAGCTCCAAATAAAGGCTGCATATCATTGAGGAAGCATGCCAATGGCCAAGTATAAGGCTATTGGCATTGTAAACAATAGAAAAAATTAAAAAATCAACTTTTATTTTTTTTAGCTGATCTCGGTGTTTAAGCACAGGGCAGCAGTGCACAAACGGGATTGGGGGTAAAAATAAGAAAATAAACCTAAAATAAGCATTCTAACTAAAATCAGTATTCGGCCATGCAAGTCAATGGCAGGCAGAAGACAACCTGACCAGTGAGTAGTGGTTGCTAAGGGGGGAGGCTCAGTGTGACACATGTAACTATGCATTAGCAGGCAATCCTATGCAAATAAGGGGAAGGTTAGTGAATCCCAGTTTTCCCCAGCATGTGAGTTAGGTCCCAACAGTGTAAGAGTATGAATAGATGTATGCAAGCCTAGGAAGTAGGTGACATCATGGGGGGGGGTGCCAGGCATACTGTAAGTGGATTGGAGCCCAGTAGCTCGGGTCTGCTCCTAGCTTAGCACAGCTAATCTAGGGGGTGTGTCTAAACCTGCCTAGCAGTCTTTACAAAGCGTAAGCGGGTGTGCACGCTGCGCACCGGGCTTTACAGGAAGAAAAAAGAGGTTAAACCAGGAAATAACAGCAGTGTGCACATTTGAGCACTCTGCGCTGTGCAGACACGGGCTTAAACAGAAGGGCAATGGGAAGGGAAAATAGCAGTAGGAAGGTAATCAAGGAGTACTAGCTTAGCTGCCAGGTGAAATGTATCAGAACCAGCCAATTACGCAGGCAGAAGACCAGCCCAGCTCAGAACACTACTATAAACTGTGCAAACACCTACTGCTCTGGTTTTTCCCACATTCTACACCACTGGTGTAAACAAGTGGGGAACTTTTAACACTTACAACAGCAAAATGTTAGGGACTGCAATAGCTATCATAGAACTTGTGGAAGAGGCCGAGGGTGGTGAGGATGTGAATGCTGCCAAGCAACCCACAGTGAAGAGACGGAGAAGAGTGTACAGACCCAGGGTAACCTACCAAGGGCTACATGAGCTAGAGATAGTGGAGTGCTATAGGCTGGACAGGGACCTCCTACAGCAAACTGTTGAGCTGTGCAGGCCCCGCCTCACACACAGAACTAACAGAGGGGAATCCTTCCTAGTGGATACCAAGGTGTGTGTAGGCCTAAAAATACTAGCTACAGGTACCTTCCAAAGACCAACTGGGGATATGATGGGGATTTCACAGACATCAGCATCCAGGGTACTCCACCAGTTCCTGGATGCCATGTCAGCACATGTCGGTGAGCATGTATATTTCCCCAACACCTATGAGGCGTTGACCAGCAATATGCATCTCTTCCACCAAATAGCAGAATACCCTGAGGTAGTGGGTGCAATAGACTGCCCGCACATATGCATCAAAGCACCACCCGGTGAGTGGGGTAGAGTCTACATCAACCACAAGGGCTTCCCCTCCATCAACTGCCAGGTCGTGTGCAATGCCCAGGGCATAATAATGAACCTTTGTGCTGGCTGCCCTGGAAGCTATCACAATTCCCACATCTGGCATCTAATGCAGCTGTACCAGAGATTTGCCAATGTGGACATCCCACACGGTCACCTAGTGGGGATGCTGGATACACACTGGAGCCGTGGCCAATGACACCCATCAGAAATGCACACACACACCTGAACAAGAACTCCATAATGAGGAACACGCACAAACAAAAATCATAATAGAGCGTGCATTTGGGATGCTCAAGTCATGGTTCCAGTGCCTGGACACATCCAGTCGAGCCTTGCAGTACTCACTAGCTACATGTACCCAAATTGTCCTTGTATGCACCATGCTACACAATATGATCCTGTGGAAACAGCTGCAACAGGAACAGCACGGGGCAGGGCCACACAGCCCCCCAAAATTGCCAAGGCCTGCACAGGCACAGAGTGACTTCGGAGGAGAAACAACCTGAGCCTGCCCCAGTAGGCAGAAGGAGGCATGCCCAGTATGCCCTGACCTTGGCAAAGAGGCAACACATAGCACATACACTGACACAGGAGGGACCCAGGGAATAACACCTCTCTCTGACTCTCACATACAGTAAAAGGGATGCCAAACATTACACTACCTGTGCCTAACCATGTGTAGGGAGTGTACTATGTGCATCCGACATAGGCAGCCCTGCACCACCACCCCCCTCAATACTGGGACACCTACAAGGTAAGTGACTCACACATGCCAGTCAGGTGGGGGTCACTTACCCAACAACAGTCACAGCCAGCAGGACAGGTGTAGACAAGCACAAACAAATGCTGTACTATGGCCTCTGAATGAGGCCTATGGTTAACCTCCCCCCAGGCCTACACAGACAGACTACAATAGGCCAGGCAGTGGGATGTTAGTTGTGAAGGCTAGGAAGTCAGAAACTTATATGTAGGTAATTAAATGCTAAGATTTCTAGTACACTGGTATGCCTCTAGCCAGCATGATAGGTAAGACTACAGACTGAAATGGAGTACCCGGCATACCAGTACTGTCCTAGCAAATAGTGTCAGGTGTGCCCTCCCATCCTACGTAGACATATAGTAACAGTCAGGTGCCCCCCCCCAATTCTGTGTAGAAATGTAGAAATAGTCAGGTGTGCCCCCCATCCTACATAGAAATATAGCAACAGTCAGGTGTGCCCCCCTAAACCTGTGTAGAAATGTAGAAACAGTCAAGTGCCCCCCCCCCCCCCGCTATGCAGAAATGTAGCAACAATACCCTGCAGAGACAGCATGCTTCCTGTTGGTGTAAAACACAAAGGTCAGCACCGCAGTACAAACTACCTGGACTTGATCCACATATGCAATACAGACGGCTATACTGGGCATGCTCACACACTTAGAGAAATGAAGGTAATGTCAGTCAACAACATACTGAAAGGTCATACTGGGCATGCTCACACACACATAAAACATGAAGACCATGTCTGCAAACACCAGTGGACCAGACATATCTGGCATTTGCAGTTGTTAGTGCAGACACTTGTCAGTATGCACCACTTATGCCTTGCACACACAGTGAATAAGAATACAGAGATATATGTAAGGACAACACACTATAATATGCCAAAGGTAGACAGACATAGATGTGTGGAAGAGGGTGACCATGACAAGGAGCCATCCAGGCCTGTCCCACCCAGCACACAGTCAAAGACTGCAGATACTAGCCACAAGTATCTGTCAGCATTACAGGCTATGTGGTGCACGTGCCAGCTGTGCAACATGACTGTACAAGGAAGTAGTCATCTAGTAGCTGTATATACGTACCTGTTACATATGACCCTGTGTGTGCTCACATGTGGCGTGTCAACCCCTAGATGAATGGGTTATGACCCATGCACATACATCCAGCCCATAGCCCTCCTATGACAAGCCTGCTGAGGTCATCCAATGTGAAATACACCTTTGGACGAGCTGTAGCCCAGTAATCTCCGTGGCATGTCCCATAACTGTGCACTGCTATAGTGTGATCAACTAGGTAGGTAGGAGTTCTAACCCCAGACTTGGCAACTGTGTGTGTGAGTGTGTGCATGTCTGTCTGATTATGTAGAGAGCAATGATTTTTAGGCTACTCACATGCCTTACAATTCATATACTCAACTTTGGCAAGGCTGCTGATGTCACCCACCTAGAAATACACCTCTGAGAAGGTTGTAGCCTAGTGATCTCTGTAGCACGTCCTGTAACTGCGTACTGCTGTAGTGTGGTAAAGTAGTTAGGTAGGTGTTCCAATGCCAGACATGGCAAGTGTGTGTGCGTGTGTCTGTCTGACACTGTGCAGGTTGTAGCCTAGTGATCTCTGTGCACGTCCTGTAACTGCGTACTGCTGTAGTGTGGTTAGGTACATGGCAAGTGTGTGTGCGTGTGTCTGTCTGACACTGTCTGTATAGAGAGGAATGCTTTTTAGGGTACTCACACTCCTTACAATTCATATACTCAACTTTGGCAAGGCTGCCGATGTCACCCAACTAGAAATACACCTCTGGGAAGGGTATAGTCCAATAATCACCCTAGCATGTCCTATAACTGTGTACTGCTATAGTGTGATAAAGTAGTTAGGAAGGGGTTCTATCCCCAGACTCGGCAACTGTGTGTGAGTCTTTGTGTGCCTGTCTGTCTGTCTCTGACTGTGTAGAAAGCAATGCTTTTTAGGGTACTCACACTCCTTACAATTCATATACTCAACATTGGCAAGACTGCTGATGTCACCTACCTAGAAATACACCTCTGGGAAGATTGTAGCTCAATGATATCTGTAGCGTGTTCTGTAACTGCATACTGCTGTAGTGTGATAAAGTAGTTAGGTAGGTGTTCTAATCTCAGACATGGCAAGTGTGTGTGTATGTTCCTCTCTGTGTAGAGAGCAATGAAGTTTTGGGTGCTCACACTCCTTACAATTCATATACTCAATTTTGGCAAGGCTGCTGATGTCACCCACCTAGAAATACACCTCTGGGAAGGTTGTAGCCCAATGATTTCTGTAGTGCATCCTGTAACAGCGTACTGCTGTAGTGTAATAAAGTAACTAGGTAGGTGTTCTAATCCCAGACATAACAAGTGTATATCTGTATGACCCTGTCTGTGTAGAAAACAATGCTTTTTAGGGTACTCACACTCCTTATAATTCATATACTCAACTTTGGCAAGGCTGCTGATGTCACCCACCTAGAAATATACCTCTGGGAAGGTTGTAGGCCAATGATCTCTGTCCCATGTCCTCTAACTGTGTACTGCTGTACTGTGATAAAGTAGTTAGGTAGGTGTTCTAATCCCAGACATGGCAAGTGTGTGTGTGTGTGTGTGTGTGTGTGTGTGTGTGTGTGTGTGTGTGTGTGTGTGTGTGTGTGTGTGTGTGTGTGTGTGTGTGTGTGTGTGTGTGTGCCTCTCTGTGTAGAGAGCAATGAATTTTAGGGTACTCTCACTCCTTACAATTCACATACTCAACTTTGGCAAGGCTGTTGATGTCACCCACCTAGAAATACACCTCTGGGAAGGTTGTAACCCAGTGATCTCTGTATTGTGTCATGTAACAGCGTACTGCTGTAGTATAATAAAGTAACTAGGTAGGTGTTCTAATCCCAGACATGACAAGTGTGTGTCTGTCTGACCCTGTCTGTGTAGAGAGCAATGCTTTTTAGGGTACTCACACTTCTTTCAATTCATATGCTCAACTTTGGCAAGGTTGCTGATGTCACCCACCTAGAAATACACCTCTGGGAAGGGTGTAGCCCAGTAATCTCCATAGCACGTCCTGTAACTGTGTACTGCTGTAGTGTGATAAAGTAGTTAGGTAGGAGTTCTAACCCCAGACTTGGCAACTCTGTGTGTGAGTCTTTGTGTGCGTGTCTCACTGTGTAGAGAGCAATGGTTTTTAGGGTACTCACGCTCCCTACAATTCAGACTCTCAACACTGGCAAGGCTGCTGATGTCACCTACCTAGAAATACACCTCTGGGAAGGTTGCAGCATGTCCTGTAACTGTGTACTGCTGTAGTGTGATTTAGAACTGTGGTAGGGTTCCATCCCCACACATGCCGGTTGTGGATGTTTTGTGTGTGTGTCACTGTCTGTGTAGGGAGCAATGCATTTTAGGCTAGTGACACACAGTGGATTTCAAATGGCCTACTTTGGCAATCCTGCTGATGTAATTTATTGTGAAATACACCTTTAGGGAAGGAGTTCTCTAGTAATCCCCGTGGTGCATCCTATAACAGCTCCATGCTGTAGTGTGGTATAAATTTCTGTTATGGGTTCTATACCCACACATGTTGGTTGTGGACGTTTTGTGTGTGTGTCACTGTCTGTGTAGGGAGCAATACATTTTAGGCTAGTCACTCACAGTACATTTCAAATGCCCTACATTAGCAATCCTGCTGATGTCATTCATTGTGAAATACACCTTTTGGGGAAGGAGTATTCCAGTAATGTCCGTGGCACGTACTATAACTGTGTAGTGTAATAAACTAGTTAGGTAGGGGTTCTACTCCCAGACATGACAGGTGTGTGTGTTTGTAACTCATATCCTGTGTAGAGGTGGTTGTGTGTGGCGAATGTGGAGCGGGTTTTGCATATTTCTTATATGGTGGCCCTACTATATATCACAATGTCCACCGTACAGGGATAACAGATATGAAATAGTTGAGAGGCTGGGGTGCAAAGCCATACTCATACATGTGACATCAAGGCCAGGCAATCACAGATAGCAACCCCAGTATTACCCAGAGCACACTCTCAATCCATGTCTCATACACACACACATGCCTAGGCAACAGCCAATATGTGGGTAGTACACAGCATATTGGCCACTGATAGTAACTATGGAATGATAGCAGTGGGCTCCAGAGGGCATGTCACCCTGTCCATCTGTCCAATATGCACGTACATGCAGACAGTGCACCTCCCCCATGTTCCCCTATGGACACCTGCACCACCTGTGGTGCCATCACATGTGACCCACAATGGACATACCATGCCTGACAACATGCCCTGTATGGAAAGATGCAACTGACACCAGGGAATACTGTTAGCATGCTATCAATGTAGGTGCAAGGTAAAACCTGCTGCCCATTACCAGTTCCTGCCACAGGTGGGTAAGACTGGCACATCTGATGATAATCTGTGTTCTCAACATGGACCAGACACCCCAGGTACAGTTCCACATGTCACTGTACATTCATGTGGGAGGTGTGCACATCCCAGACATTGTCCATGTCATGGACTAAGGAACACATACATGGCAAGCGATGCACAGCATTGGCCACACACAATAGTCACCCAGGTGACTGGATGGGGGATACAATGCCCACCTGTCTGGGCAAATGCAGAAACTACAGCCCTGAGCCACAATGCAGACCACTGTCATGTGGCCTGATGCCAAGGTATACCCATCGCCTACCCTTGTATAGCCTGCTGGCACAGTTGACCACCACACACCCGTGCAGACATGCACCCATGCATGTCAGTACTGGCACCCTGTGTGTTTATGTGTGAGTTGTATGGTGTGTATGTTAACATCCACACTCACTACAACCCCCATGAGCATACTGAAGCATGCTGTCTAATGTCAGACACCTCCTCATATCCTTTGCCCATACAACCTCTATATGACCCATGTAGTACATGTGATACCTGCACAGTGATGTGTTGTGGCAATCCCACTACTGATGAGTTGCACTTCTGGCCCTGCCAAGTGTGTCAATGTGTGTGTGTCCCTGTGAGAGTGTAGTTGTGTTGATGCTGGCACCTGTTCATGTGGACAGGCATGTGTACATCACCTACCATATAGCTACAGTATCCCTATTGCAGATCTCACTCACCATCACATATATGTTCTGAATGCTCCACAACAGGTAATCCATGTGGTGCATCCAATAACTGCATCAAACTGTGATAGCACTACATAGTCATCAGGGGTTTGATAGCTTGTGCTGATAGGTGTGTGACACAAGCATGTTTAAGTTTTACTCTTTCACCCCTCCCTGACATGTCTTTGCCTCTGTCTGCCTCTCCCATTCTCTCTCTGGTGCATGTGGAGTCCTACACCTGCTTTTCTTAGGCAGCAGCATGTGTACTTTAAGTGATGCTCATGGTCAGCTGACGGCCTCTGCATGAATTGCAGCCCTCCCCTAGCTGATTGCATGTGGAACAGCTGTGGTAACATTCCCATAGCCAATTGCCTGGAAACACCCTCCAATATCTAGGAACATCATGGTGATGTTGGCCCTTTTCTTTCACTGTTATCTGAAACTAGATCTGTTGTTTGGCAAACAGCATCTCAAATGTGCTGGGGATTTACCTCTAACAACATACACTATGGAAACAGGGCAACAAACAAGAGGGGGATGTGCCTGACCTGACTACAGAGTGTAAGTGCTGCTATACTGCAACTGGAGTAATGTTGGTTTAACAGTGTGTGTGTGGATATGGCTGTCCTACATGTCTCAATACCTGCCATGTCAGTTCTATGTTTATGAGGAATCACCATCTGCAGGGTCATCTGCAGACTGGGCAGTGTTGTGCCCTTGGTTTCATGTGTTACCCACGGAGCATCTGTCTGTGGACTGCAGAAGGTAGTGTGAGGATTGCAGTCTGTAGATGGTGAAAGCCGTGACAGGTACTGACTTCATATCCCTCATAGGACATATGTTGCAACAAACCCCATTACAACAGTAAATGTATGAGGTTATCACAGCAACATGTCAACATCGGCCCTGTGTATGTGCTTCCAGCCACACCTCTGACAATCTTTGTACATATGACATGCATGAAGTGGTGCATATGTGCTGTACACCATAATTAGTGTCATCATATCTGATAACAAGCCAGTGATATATCAGACTGCTACACGTGTTATGTACAGTAGGGGTTATATTTCATGACATAACCTGGACATTCTATGGATGTTTGTACAGTACTGAGGAGTGTGTACTTATGGTGAATGTCGACATTGTGTGTATTGTTAATATGTACTTTAGTCTGTGTACAGACTCTGGTAGATGTCATTGTTCTAGTTCTCCTCCTATGTGATGTTACATGCAGCTCCACTGTATGGTACCATATTGGCGTTCATGTTTGTAGTGCCATACATGCACATGTCCCATACCACAGACAGCCATCAGACCAAACTGTGAAGCAGTCCAGTATATGTAGGGTCAGTCTGTGAGTGGCACATGTGAGGATGGTGTAGAACAGATAGTCCATATACTGTAATGTGGCTGTGGCTGTGTTCACATTGATTGTGGTTATGCACTTTCACACAGGTGTATCTTACCCTGTGCTGTGACATGCCTGTTGAGCCTGCTATATATGCAGTTACATGTGCATCCCCCCATAAGAGATGTAGGACATTGTTGAGCCAGTCTGTCTGTAGCCTGCACAGTGCATTGTTACATGCCTAGCAGCTTAGTGTACTTACCCAGTCAGATGTCATGTGCAGATACTTGCCAAATGTACTGCTGCTGGGCCTCCCCTAAAAGTCATGTATGTGAGACAGAGCAGTTGGATGCTGTACACATGTATGTCAATATCTAGTGAGTAGTATGTGGCCATGGCACCCCTGTACCAATGGTCATTATGTGTCAGGCCAGACAGGGGTGTGTGAATGCATAACCTATGGCGGCAAATGTATACCAGTCGTATGTGTTACACCCATCTACATGGCTGTCAACATCCATATTGTCAGGCATGGTACACATGTTTTGCAATAAGGGGTTATGTGTATACCTCTGGACTGTATAGAGTGTGTCAGAATTTCCACATATATTGGCCAATATCTCTGCTGCAGTCCACAGGGGCATTACTTGCTAGCAGTGGTACTTTACTATGATGTCCTTAGGATGTCTGTCAGTAGCCAATGGCACACATGTTATAAGCAGATGTGACCTCCCACACACACCATGTCTGTGAAGACAATCCCAATGACAGTAGCAATAGTCTACTAATATATCTGCTATACATACCTGACATCACCTTGCACTACAACTTTGGGACTATAGGGGCTGGGGTAGGGCTACACTCCATGTCCAGGACATACGGTGGAAATATATGTAAATATACTTATCCAGATAGCCCTCTGTATATATATATATATATATATATATATATATATATATATATATATATATATATAATTACAGATGTGTAGTACTTCCAATTACCACTGCCATGGCAACCACCCACTATAAACCCCTACATCATGTGGGCGTGGTCCCTTTACATTTCCTGTGTGATGGACATCCGTCCTGTGTGTGGGCATCAGTGTTACAGACAGCAGGTAGCAATATCTCTTACAGGAGAACCAGCACACTCAGGGCAGCCACATATTTGTAGGAGGATCAGGAACTACAGACAGATTGTGAGTAGAGTTGTGTTATGCTTTGTACAGTACTGATGTTACAGGGTGTGTGTGTGTGTACATACTAGTTTACCTTGGAATGCAGTCTATCTGCATAGCTCACAACTGTGGGCCTATCCTTTTGCTGGTCAGAGGTATGCCTATCATGTTTTGTCTGTCCACCACACAGGTCCTGTGTCAGATATTACACTGGCAGTGTGTGTGTTGGGTGCTATCAGTACATGGCTACTTCCATTTCTGTTTCTAACCTCAATTCCCTGACTAAGGGTATGTTGCAGACTATCCTGTAACATCAGCAACTTGCTTAGTGTATGGCAACAGTTTTCCACATATGTGCCTGTGTTCCAGTCTCTGTCCTCCACCTACATACCAATTTTTGCACATATGTCATGCTGTTGAGGGTTGTTCTGTAGTGGGCTGTGAGTATATCACACTGCCATTGCTGCCATCAGTCCACTGCTATTGTATCCCCCACACATACAGTGAGGCTGGGGCCATATATGTGTGGGTGTCATCTACACAATATATGTGTGCCCTTATGCACTCCAGAGGCCAGTGTATGTAACAGTGGTATATAGCCCTGTATTATTGAGTCTGGGGGAAGCACCATAAATGACCTAGGCTGTTCCAAAATGTGGGGGTATCAGGGGTGAGCTGCCTTAAGGTATCTGGATGTACAGTACCGTATACTTCACCTATATTTATTGCCTCCTGCCATACAGACTGTTCTGTTTGTCGGTGTGCTCATGAGGATGTCAGTTATGCCTTGTTATGTAACAGTTACAACCCATTTGGTCACATGATGTCTTTACCACCTACTGAGTTTGTACAGAGTGTAGATAGAGGCTGCTGAACTATACACCTGCATTACATATTGTTGATTGTTTGGTATCCTGTGGCCCAGTCTGTCTTCACTATTATACAATTTGAAGGGCTTGGCCTGGACATCAACAGTTGTGAACCTTTCCAAACTACTGTATTAGTGTAACAGTTTCACAGTTGCATTACTCTGTTTATATAGTTGTCAGTGTCTGAACAGTTATATGACATGGCATATAGAACTTTAATAGTACATAATTAAAGGTCTTCCATTTCTACAAACCTGTGTGTGGTGTTTTTCCTATGACCTCTCTGTCGGCATATGTTGCAGGTGACAATTGTCATTTGCATGGGAGGCCCATACAGTTGTTTGGCTGTGGGGGGATGCCTATTCATACAAGATGTATAGTATGTGGGGCCTCTCAACCTCATTAATGGTGCATGTGGACATATGTGTGTTTGTTAATCTGCCATTGCTATCTACAGATGTATGGCCATATATACCTATACAGATATATATATCTGCTTACATATATATATATATATATATATATATATATATATATATATATATATATATATATATCTATATATAAAACTATGTCCATCTATACCTACATAGATATATATCTGTGTACACATATTTAACTTGCTGTGTATATGTAGACATATAGGTGTAGACACATATGTGTCGATGAAGGCATTTGCATGTATATATGTTCACATATATTAATATATATGTATATAGTTTTAGAAAAAAAAAATATATATATATATAACTATATAGATGTGTTGTATCTGTTTAGATATTAATATATTTACACACACATAGATCTAGATGTTGGTATACATTCTCTGTACTGTTGCATGACTGGATTGGATGATATGTTTCTGAAAACATCAGCTTTACTTGTATCTGGCATGGCTCAGTGGTAAATCACTTCATCAATGGTGTGCAGGGTCCTGGGTTTGAGCCTTGCAGGAGCTGTTTATTTTGTTGCTGGGCAGAACACAGCCCAATGGATACAGAGTGATCAAGGCATGTTTGAGCAGTTGTAAGTGGGTTTGCATGGGGGTAAGCACTGCCTACACAGATTAAGCAATATAGAAGCTGAGTGTAAGACACTGTGACTGGAAGTTAGCAATGCTTAGCTCCGCGCAAACCCGCGCAAACCCACTTACAGCTGCTTTCAAGTGCCTTAATCACTCTGTATCCAACAGCCAGTGTTTGGCCCAGCAACAAAATAAACAGCCACTGTAAGGCTCGAGCCCAGGACACAGCAAACCATAGACAAAGTGAATTACCGCTAGCCATGACAGATATACATAAATCTGATGTTTTCAGAAACATATCATCCAGCACATTCATTCAACAGTATAGAAAATGTACTTTAACATCTAGATGTATGTGTGCATGCATGTGTGTGTGTGTGTGTGTTAATATATATATATATATATATATATATATATATATATATATATAAAACTAAATAGATATATATACCTCTCTCTCTCCATGCATACATCTATAAATATATGTCTACAAATATATATATATATATATATATATATATATATATATATATATATATATATATATATATATATATATATATATATATATACATACAGGAATATGGGTCTATATCATTTCATTGAAAACTCATTTCATCGAAGCTTAATTCATAGGCGCATATTCACTGAAAGCTCACTTCAATGAAAACCCAATTCACTGAAAGCTCAATTAACTGAAAACCCATTTCACTGAAACTAATTTAGTTGAAAGGTATATATGGCCTATTCCCCACTGTTGTGCGATCCTGGAGTTTGTATATAAAGTAAGGGGGTATGGGGGGGCACAGCCCGCCACAATCAGGGGGTGTGGGGGGTGATGCCCCCCACATAAATTGGTTATATATTCTGTTCTGGAAGAATTTATTCATTACACTTGTCAGTATCCATCTATATACTTTAAAATATTTACAATATGTTGGGGGCGTAGCCCCTCACACCCCCAATGTGATGGGCTGTGCCCTCCACACCCCCCTTACTTAATATACTAACTCCAGGATTGCACAACAGTGGGAAAAAGGGCAAATATACCTTTCAATAAAATGAGTTTCAGTGAAATGGGTTTTCAGTGAAGTGAGCTTTCAGTGAATTGTTTTTTTTTATATATATATTTATGTACATAAATGTGTAGATATATCTTGTGTGTTGTTTATATACCTATATTGATATGAGTGTCTGTATATCTGTAGGCATACACATCTAATTATACATCACACACATATTTAGCTATATGTGGGATGCATACAGACATCTGGTCCACATTCTGTAATTCTCTTTCATTCACAGCTACACTGTTCTGCCTTGCTGCAACACAGAAAGGTGTCACATGTGAACACAAACTAACATTAGGGTGGTATATATGGTGAGAGCTTGCTGGTAATCCTATTATACACCTATGACATTTGTGCATGCTACATTACACATTAACACGACTTTCCTGCAAGTGGTGTGCTGTGACACTCATGCGTCTATCATGACAGTAGTACTTACACCACCAGCTATTGCCCACACTAACATACCAAACTCAGATATTATGGCTTACATCATAGTCATTCATTGCTGATCTGCACAGTTGGCAGGTATGTCCCACTGCCTACAGGGACATACAGTATTGTCCAGAGCAGTTGTTCAGCAGAACATCATTACAGGAGCAACTACAGATGGTACATATAAATCATTCCACATCATATATCCTATTATTCTACAACACATACTACGTTCAATTAAATACATATATGTTTTACATACCTGTAATTTTTTTTTCTGACAGCTGAGACAGCTTTCTGTTATTTAAGATATTTTTTTTTGTTGTTGTCTGTGTCTGTCTCTCTCTCTCTCTTTCTCCACTAGACTGGTTGAGCTGGTTTGAATGGATTGCAGCATGGCTTTTGTAGGTGATGCACATGATCAGGTTATGGGCTCTGCACCAATCAGTGTGCAATAGTTGGTAACTCCATGCAGCTTGCTCTGTAGTACTTCAGATAACCAGTGCCATGGCAACCCAGTACTATATAATACTGACTCATGTGGGTGTTGTCCCATAACCTTTCCAGTATGGAGGACATCCTTCCTGTATGTGGGCAGCAGTGTTACAGACAGCAGTTTGCAATACCTCTTACAGCAGGATTTGCAGACACAGGCCAACTACTCATTTGTATGAGGTTCCAGACCTACAGAGAGAGTGAGTAGTGTTGTTTTTGTGCATTGTATATTGCTGGTCTTGCAGTGTTTGTGTGTACATAGTAGTTTAGGATGGAATGCAGTCTATCTGCATAGCTTTCAACCATGGGCCTAGCCACATGAGGCCAGTGGATTGTCTGTTTGGTTTTGTCTGTGCCCCACACAGGTCTTGTCCTAGATGTATCACTGGCAGTCTTTCTGTTGCGTGCTATCAGTACATGGCTACATCCATTTGTGTTTCTGATGTCTTATTCCTGCATAAGGGTAGGTTGCAACAAATCCTGTAACACCAACAATTTCCATGGTGTGTAACAGCAATATTGCAAGTATGGCCCTGTGTTCCTGCCTCTATCCTCCACATGTATGGCAGGCTTTGTCCTGCTGTGATACAATTAGGGGTTGTTAGGTAATGGCCTATCATTATTTTCTGCTAGCATTCCTGCTATCATCCCAGTCATATTGTGGACTCCCACAAAATATGTTGGTCAGGGTCCATACATGTGACAGATACACTGACATTACCACAACTAATACATTTCCCCGCTAGGGCTTGACTACAGTGTATAATTGGAGGCTGCTGAACTACATCTGTAATTGTTGATTGTTACATATCTTAAAGGCAAATCCTTTGTCTACTGTTGTACTAATT